>NC_142143.1:15309242-15460757 GCF_024610735.1 Ursus americanus | reverse complement strand
AAAAGGTGGAATATCTCCCTATAACTCCTTGGTGATAATTTGACGTCATAAAGTTTTGTGTTTCTCCTAAGTTTGCACCTTAAGGAAGGGAATCGAAGTCTATTAAGGCAGCCAGTTAACATTCCTTAGAATGTTAATGATCTTAAAGCAGAAGGGGCAGACCTGTGGCTACAGGTCAAATCTGGCCCTCGGATGGGAGGGGTTATTTTTGTTTGATTTGCATGCGTTCAGAAATTGTTTTTACTTGGTCCTTAACAGTTGAACCTGGGAGATGACAGCTAAACAGCCCCAGAGCCCCATTTCCCAGGGCAGGAGTCAAGTGGATGGGCTGAGCTCCTGTCCAGCAGGCACTGTCCTCCTGGTCAGCCCCACTTCCTCTTAGGCTTGGCTGGCGCCCTCACTCCCGCCTGCCACCTGCCTGCCTTCTTTGTGTGGAGTCTGCCACCTCTCCCTCATGCTGTGGTTCTGGGTCGGTGCTGGCTATTCAAGGTCAAGGTTTCGCGTTAGAGTGACCTGAAGGAAGCCTCCAGGCCAGGAACCTGAAAATACAGAACGACACCCACACATAGCTCACTGTCCCTGCCCTGCCTCCGGCATAAACAGCACAGTGGATGATTTGGAAGATTTGGAAAGCAGAGGTACACCCTTCACGTTCGTGCTGGCTGGGAGAGAGGCCACACCTGGGCACTGTTCTGGGACAGGGCAGAGCCTGACCAGATTAGTGGGATTTAGGGGAGCAAACAAATATTGGCAGGACAGAGAAACACTGCCATATTTCCAGGGGTGCGTGCCTTCTGGTTCTTTCGCCAGCTTGGAAGAGCTGGGCTTGGGTCATACCAGAGAACTAGGCGTGGCTTTGGAGCCTCCCTCCTGGGCTCGGGCAATTTGGGGACGCCTTTGACTCTTCAATGCATGCAGGTAAAAGCATCCGTATCTGTACCTACAACCGCCTGCACGCGCGTGTGCACACACATGTACACGCACATATGCTCTCTCTCCACTTCCCACACAGACGGTATGGATTTTAATCAGCATATGCTATCTTTCCGTCTTGACGGGACGGCTCTCAGACACATTTCTGGATCAGCCGGAGGAACTGGGTTTAGTGACAGGAAGGAAACTCCACGGAACATCCTAGTGACTATCCCAGCAGGCTTTCCTGAACAC
The DNA here is from genome assembly GCF_024610735.1 of Ursus americanus. Classification (NCBI taxonomy): domain Eukaryota; kingdom Metazoa; phylum Chordata; class Mammalia; order Carnivora; family Ursidae; genus Ursus; species Ursus americanus. The sequence goes on along the minus strand of NC_142143.1, from coordinate 15,459,590 downwards.
ATACAAGACAAGTCATACTGAAACCCAGGATCTAAATACCCAGGCCCTTTCAGATACACTAAGCGAGCAACTTGGCATTCCTGTCTCAACTATTCGTTGCACACAATCTTTTGCGTGCCTACTGTATGTCAGACACTATATTTAGTGGTACTTGCCCTGAGCAGAGAAAAAAAAAGTGAACGATAAAAGAATTCATTAAAAGTGCTAAGTGTTAGGACGGAAACACAATGGAAATAGAGAATGATGGGGCACATAAGTGGGATTGAGACCCAGCGGTTAGAGGAGGCTGTGCCATGGGTGTGACGTTGAAGTTGGAGCACGCATGATGGCAGAAATGGCAGGCAGGGTGCGTGAGGAACGCTCCAGCTGGCCACAACGCCATGAGCCAGGGCCCTGAGGTGCCTGTGCGTCACCGCAAAGACCGCGGACCCGGATAACAGTAGCTCCTTTGTGGAGCTCTTACTCCCTGAACTACGCACTGTTCCAACATTATCTCCAGAGTCCTCAAACCCCAGCCCTCCTTCGGGGGCAGGCACCATTACACCTCCCTCTTCTAGATCAGGAAACTGAGGCCAATCGGCCGACCTGCCCCAAATGAGCCAGTTGGGTAGCAGCAAGGCCAAGATTTGAACTAAATATATTTGAGTCCAGAATCACAAACCTTTACATTTAGTTGTTTCCATTATCGGTAGAGATGGACCCAACTCGTATATTCATATATTCTAGGCCTCTGACCTTCAGAAAGTCCTACAGTGATTTAAGTAAGAGTTTACTTGTGCTCAGACAGTCGGGTGGGGGAGGTTGTCGGTATTTACCTTTGCCTGGAAATTCACACACGTTAGGAGACTTAATGTCCATGTGTATCAGAAGTCTTTTTTTCTTCCATTTGATTAAAGACATTTTTTAAAACATGCAAGTAAAGGAAATGATCTTGCAAATGTTTTGGGTTTTTTTGCTTTTATCAGTATTGTTCCAACTTGGTGGTTCCAAGTATTGTTCCCACTTGCCAATTGAAGTTCTACTCATGGGGGTTTGCTGAGGAAACCGCAGGTCGAGTGTGCACGTGAGCGGGCACACACACCACATGCACGTTATTGAGCGCCTGAGTCTTCAGGTTTTGTTCCCCTCCCTTCCCTCTCAGTTACTCGTATTTGTTTTCATCCTTATAGTCACCTAAAAACCAAAAAGCAAAAGCAGAAAGCTAGACCATAAACTGCTTCAGAATGCATTTATATGGAAAAATACACATTGTAAGATGGGGTTAAAGATGGGATTAAAGATGTCATTGGCCGTCGGGTAACAGGACTGTTCCAAGATCTGGGCCCGTTGCTTCTCGGACACTAGAGACACATGGGTTATTAAGCACAGAGCTCCCATCCTGGAAGCTTACATCAGAAGGCTGACAGGTCTCTGGGCTTCATCCCATTGTTTACCAGGAGTCAAGACCAAAGGGGCTGGGAACAGCAGGGTTTGGTCTAGCCTCGACCACCCTGGAGTAATTTTTTATAGAGCTGAGAAAAGAGAGCCACGAGAGAAAAGACTGTGTGGGTTTTCTGAGTTATGGACTCATCTGCTGATTTCCTGAAACGGAGCTTTCCTGAATTTTCAAGTAGTTTGCAAAATACTGTATGCAGATTCATTAAAAAGGAAAGAATGTGCAGGGGTTTTAACCTAATCACCCTCGAGCTAATGAGTTGATTGGCTTGGATTACAGGCATCTCGGACGGTGATCCACAGTGCAGACATCACATTCCAAATGCTGGAAGACTGGAGGAACGTGGACCTCAACAGCATCACCAAGCAAACCCTCTACACCATGGAAGACTCCCGCGATGAGCACCGGAAACTTATCATCCAATGTAAGATATGCCGCCAATCGTCCTGTCGTTTCTGGTTTTGTTTTTAAAAGAAAGAAAGAAAGAAAAAGTATCTTGGTAAATATTTAAGAGACATTCCCACCCTGTCCTTCCCCCTAGGATCTCTTCCCTCTTATTGTTCCTGTTAAATGGTCAGCCCAGAGGGGAGGGCTAATTGATTTAAAAGGACATGTGTCAACATTCCCGGGGGAAGGGGAGCCTGGTGCAGTTGGGCAGCACACAGTGTCATGCAAAAGGCCCCCCGGGGTGACTTTCAGTGCCAGGCATAGTCCCATAGGTGACATAAAAAAATGAGAACAAAAGCGTGCTGCCTGAGTGTACATCAGCCTGGAGTCAGCTGGATACGCTGCCCGTTTCCCAGCGGAGGGTCACACGAGGCAGCCCACCTATTGGCAGGTGAAACCTTCGATCCCATTAAATGTTTGAGCAGGGAGTGGGTGGTGGCGTACGTCTGTGAGCATGTGTTCATGTCCCCGTGGACAAAGGCTGCAGGTACACTGCTCCGCTGTTGTCTGGCTGAGGTCAGGTCGGGCGCTCTTAGTAGTAGAGGACGTGAGGGGGCTGAGAACTCCACCATCATCAGCACACCTCTGCTGTTGCTCACGCGCCCACCACAGCCTGCTGCCCCCCACATCCCACACCCAGCGGCCCTGGATGGGGGTCTACTGGCAACTTCTCACTTTGCTTTCTCATGCCCCGGCTGTGGGGGGCAGGGGAACAGGAGTGCGGAATGGCGGGTCCACACTCTCCTACCAGCTCTCAGAAAGGTTGGAGCTGAGACTCACTGGAGGTGGGGGATGACAGCTGGGGCACTCTCTCCTTCTGAGCGGGGTGAGGCCCCAGATCCTGAGAGTACATTATTGAGGAAGCTGCACAACGGCTGTCCCCCTGAGAAGTTGGGCCTGTTCTCCTGTGAGCCCCCAGGCCCCTCAGATTTCTAGTATACACCTTCTGTGTGTCCTCTTGAGGGAATTTTCTTCAGCCAGGCTAAGCATGTGGTGTTTAAAAACAAGTTCCGAAAGGTGTTCCTATTAGAGACCTCCTTCCCACGGAGCCCTTTCCAAAAGCCACCGGAGCAGCTAAAACCTGAACCCTGGGGACCTTTGCTGGGGCTTCTTTCCTAGAGCTCCTTCCGTACATGTTCCCTACTCCACAGCAGCCAGCAGCCTGCTTTCCCCGGTAAGAACTTAGAAGGTGGTCCCTAAAACAAGAAGTGGGCTCACAGATGGACTCGTCTGCGCAGACCTATCACGTGTGTGATCTCGTTAATTCTCTACATCAACCCCACGTGGAAGATACCCACCGCCCTCCTTTTACAGAGGACAGGACTCAGCCTCAGAGAGCTGGTGACCCTTATCCCCAGCGGCAGAGGGGGCTCTCCGACCTACGCCCGACCTCGGCTTCACCACCATGCACTAGTGCTTCTCTCTTGGGAGGAGCAGAGGAGACAAAAATGATGAGATGTGGGCAAGTTCCAGAGGCTGCAGGGTCTTTCCAAATTCATGCAGTCATGCTCCTGTTCTGTTTGTCCTGCTCCCTGCTACAAGGCCAACAGAGAGCATGGGTGTCAGCCCCCAACAGCACTAGCCGTACCTTCAATCACTGTGTCTCCAGGGCCTCACCCCGGGACGAGGTGCCAGTAACATCTGGCTGGGCCGGACAGATGAATGGGAACCCAGAATGACAGGACTCCCAGCAGCGTGAGACCCAGCTCTCTTCTGCCCTCAGCACCTTTGGTGGAGGAGGAAAATGTTACCCACACTCACAGGGGAAAACGCAGGCCCCACCGCTTGCTTTAGGGGCCAGTCTCTGAGCCTTTGCTGGAGCACCTTGGAGGTCACTGTGGCCTCTCCAAGAAGGGAAACTTTTGGGTTTTCCTCTTCAAGTTCTCTTAGGCCCAGGACAGAATGGTACCCTTTAAAGCTGTGATTGTGTCCTTCAGCTAGAGGAAGGGAGTGGTGAGGTTCAGGTCAACCCAGCTGGGTACTTACTGAATGCCTGTCCTGGGCCAGGCATTGTGTTAGAAGCTGGGCAAGAAGCAGTGAATAATATGAACACTGCCCTCCCCATGTGGAGCTCAGGCTAAGGGCAGACCAGAAATTGAACAAGTAATTCACAAATGGTTGTATGTTACCCAAGAGGACACCTCTGTATGATACAGTGCCTGGAAGGGGGGTGGGGCAGGGAATGGATTGAGCAAGGGCACCAGCCCTCAAGGCAGGTGGCCTGGCACACGAGTATCATCCTTGCAGATCCCCTCCCCCGCCCCCAGACAGCCGGGAAGTAAGTTCTTGAACACAACTGTGTGCTGCACCCTCCCTGCCTTATCCCCAGTTGACAAGCCTGCACGTTCCTGCTTTAGGGGGTTTCCGTCACTTCTGTGAAATAGGTCCTGCCTGGGAATGCTCTGCTTACCCTAAATTAAGAAACACACGTCCGGACTTGAGCTTGCTGATGAGCATGACTGTGGTAAGAGCAGGGGGTTGGGATGCCCAACAAACCCTGGCTCTTGTGCTTGCTGACCTCAGCTTCCGAGTCTCTGACATGCGGAGAAGGCAGAGGGGATGAAATGGGGCCTGGGACAGCATGTCAAGCTGGTCCAGTGCCGTGCTTGGGAGGCAAGCATCAGGTCAGGCTGGGTTTGAAACCCGCCTCTGCTATTCACTGGCGGGGAGACCTTCGGAAAATCACTTGTGTCTGAGTGCCTCCGCCCCCTCATTTGTAAAATGGGTGGTAGTAACAGGACCTGCCTCCTTGGGTTGTTCATCTCTTCATTCAACAAGCATTTGAGAAACCGCTGTCACATTCTTGAGGTTGCTGTAGGATTAGACTAGAGTGTCCGTGCAAAGCAGTGAGGAAGGTGCCTGGCATGGGGCAAGAACCCAGTAGGAGTCAGCTGTAAGCATGTTCTTGGTCACTTCCGTTGTCCTCGCCTTCACCAACCAAAGCACAATGGCACCCATGCACCAGAGGCACCGCCCGTGCCATCGAGAGAAAAGCACCGCAAAGAGAAATCAGAGCCATGGGCTCCAGTCCCCGCTCTGGCACTCACTCACCCTCTGACTTTGAGGGGGTCCCTTCATCCCATGGAGACACACCTTCCTCCTCTGTAAAAAGACGCCAATATCAACTCAATGGGGACGTTTAAAGCCCCCTGTCATTCTAACCTGTTCTGGGCCCCGGGTCCTGGGTCCAATGGCCGACGTCTTGTCGCAGCCGTCAACTCAGGAAAACGAGCACCTCGGCTCGGCCAGTGGAACGGGAGACCAAAAACCGCCTGGACAAATGGAAACTGTAAGCAGGGTGTGGATCTGAAGGTGTGGTTTGATGTACAGAGCTCCACATGCAGAAAACACAAGAACGGTCATGGAAAGAGATGTTTCAAACTGGAGGTCGCCCAGCAAGGTTTCTTTTTTCTGTAGTGCTTCGCGAATTCCGTAGCCCTTCCGGCCTCGGTTATTTGATGTGCAGCTGAAGACAGGTTATAAAGTGGTACGATTATCCTCCTTTTCTTCACACAGAAACTAGGGGCACAGAGATTGTTTCCTTTATACCGTGAACATTTATTAAGCATCTCCTGCCTGCTGAGCCCTGACAGGCTGGTGGGGCCACTTGCCCTCTACAGGTGTGGTTTAGAAGCACTGAACTATCAGACGTGCCCCGCCACGGGGCAGAGGGCAAGGGAACGGCACTGCCCGGGTCCATTAGTGCAAGCACACCCTGGATAGCAAGGAAGGCCCTGGCTGAGAAAGATCCCTGGACACAGAACTGGCCCGGGAGCCACGTCCTGCAACTGTAACACGGCATTAGCAATGCAGCAAAGGGCGCATACGGATAACAAAGTGGAGGAGGAGTGATCAGTTCTGCTGGTGAGGGGCCTGCGGAGGGGAAAAAGGATTTCATGAGAGGCATCGAGTGGGCTGGGCCACAAAGAACCAGACAGTCCGAGCAGAGGGAACTGCCTGAGAAAGTAGGGCTTGTCGAGGGCATATGGCAAGTTAAACATGGGAGCCAGGCTCTCAGGAGCTCAGAGGCTGCAAAGATGAGCCTGGAAAGGTAAGGTGGGGCATATTTTCTAAAGCCTGAATGCTCTGTTAAGACTGGAGTTCCGTTTTGTTCAGTTACATTCCTTTGTTCTTTGAAGATGTATCTCTGTGTAGACACAGCTGCAGTGACGTGGGGGGGCTCTCCTTTGTTTGACAGTGTACCAGGAGTTTGACCACCTCCTGGAGGAGCAGTCTCCCATTGAGTCCTACATCGAGTGGCTAGACACCATGGTGGACCGGTGTGTTGTGAAGGTTGGTAAGCCAGAGCGGGAGGAGCAGCCCTGGTACTGCGACCCGCCACTCCCCTGTGTGGCACTTGGGAGAATGGCCATGTGAATGTTCCTCAGCAGCCACGGAGCCCTGGGGTTCTGAGGAGGGGCCTGGGCCCCTCTGGAGGTGGGGGTTGAAGAAGGCAGCACCGTGAGTCCCCTTCCCCTGATTCAGCCCGGTCAGCGTCTCCTTTATCTGCTGTGTGTGCTGGGTCCTAAGATTTCATTCTTTACAGCGTGCTTTTGCTGGAAGAAATAGCAAGTCAAAAACCATTGTTCTATAGCATTGAACTTGGAGACCCAAAAGCCTTCCTAGCATTTTTCAGGGAGACAGTAATAAATGAAAGTTTACACTGACCACTGTTGAAGCTGTTCACTTTCTTGTAGGTGGCTGCCAAGAGACAAGGGTCCCTGAAGAAAGTGGCCCAGCAGTTCCTCTTGATGTGGTCCTGTTTTGGCACAAGGGTGATCCGGGACATGACCTTGCATAGTGCCCCCAGCTTCGGTAAGGCCACTCCAGCCCTCCCTAGATCCAAACACTTCCTCTCTGGACTTCATGCTTGAACTCCACCTCTCTAGACTCAGCCTTGATCTCACTTGCTGTCCCTGAGCCCACAAGGACATCACCCCAAAATGTATCTGTTCTGGAAGAAATGTATCTGTTCTGGAAGGACTCGACATTGTCAGGACTTTCAGGGAGAAAGACGGCATTGTGTGCTAACGTATGCAAATCTGAAAATGGAGGTTCTCACCCAGCTAGTTTTAATGGAGTTTAGAGAGGACTAAATAGCAGTGGGTGCACTCCCCTTTCACCAGGTGTCCCCAGTGAACGCTGCTTCCAGGGACTGTTTTGCCGAATTCCATAGTGTTGGCTTCCCAAGACTGGGAACTCAAAAAGCCTCTGAGTTGGAATATTTGCATGGGGCTGACTGACTCTCCGGTGGTGGGGAGAGTGTCTAAAGGTTCCTTTAACACTGGTTTCTTTAACACTGTACTCCAGTCGGATCCCTAGAAAAGGACTTTTGTGTTCATTTTCCCTTTTGTTTTACTGACCCCTTGGGTGCCCCTCACCTCCCGCCCCAAGCACACACCTACTGCTTCCGGTGTAACGGGACTTGGAATCTCTGCCCGGGGCGCTTACACTCCTCTGCAGGCAGGAACCGAACCACGGACTTGGGGTGAGTGCTGTGCTACATTGTGAGACATGGTTTACTCCTTCTCACTGGAAAGAACGGAGTATGCACCCAGTCCAGGTCATCAGTAGCAAAGTGAGGAGAGACTCTGAGGCATCGTGCAGACATCTGAAATCTCCAAACCCTTTGGCCTCAGATTTCGAGGCATTTCAGCAAAGTGCTGTTGGTAGATTTTCTGGGTAATTGCTTCAGTTCACTATTTTACTTTGCAAGTAGAGATGTGGTTTCATTTCTCATTCCCTCCAATTAAGGCAACGGCTCTGGGTCTCGCTCTGGGTTTAATTTGACACTTTTCCATCCAGCTTTTTTATGGTCTTGTCACCATTTTCCAGTTGTGGTAAAACAAACGCGGCACTGTTTTTTCTAAACGGCGCTGTCCATGAAAGACTGTGGTTCCCCAGTTGGAGAAGTGTTCTGTTGCGTATTTCTTTAATCTCGGCATCGGGAAGTTGTCTGCCCTGGCCTGCACTGTGGCTACAGATGGAAATTCTCTTTGAGCCGCGTATGGAAATGCTCTGGTGGCTGCTACCTGGGCAGTGCCATCAGGCACAGCGTTTCGATGGCTTCCAGCCCAGCATAGCTCGTGGTAGCACATGTCACCTCTGGTTCTGGGGAAACCATTCGTGCATAGCTGCTGTCAGTTCAGCGAATGGCTGAAACTTTTTTGCAATCTGTTCATCGCTTCACAATCAAAGAATCCACAATATCACACCCAAATAAACGTACACACATCCACAGAGCAAGCATCCTTTTTCGCTTTATCCCTTCTTCTTCAGTGTGCTGATTCGTAAACTGATGACGTAGATTCCCGAAGCCCTTCATGAGACAGGGAAGGTAATTCACTTGGCAGTATTCTTTGGAATTCATTTGTTTTTACTAAGTTAACAATATGACAAAGGAAGTCGGGACAGTAGAACGGTGAGGGTTCTATGAAAGGGTTGCATTTATTACCAAGAAACGTTCTCCTTGAAATGTATTCCTTTCTTTTTTGAACCACGCGCTATTTTAGGATATGCCGGAAACTCGGGCAAATGGCAGAAATGGTCACAAATCTCTTAGAAAATGCAAGGAGATGTTCACCCAATTTCACTTTTACCGTATTTCCCAACCCAAAGCGGTTTGAAATAGTACCTGTTTCCAAGTCCATTTAGCACACTGTCTGCCGAAGTCCTGCTCCTCGACTCATTGTTGTGTTCTGCAGCTTGGGGTGACGGGCAAGTTGAAAGACTCCGCGGCAGACAAAAGCCCAGCTCCCCCTTTCTGCCTGTATATGTCAAAGACACAGTTGGTGGCTGTGTTTGGGTCATGTGTTCCCTGTATAAAAACAGCTAATTAGGAAAAAGAGCCCTCTGTTCGCCGGCCCCCTCCCCCCCCAGAGCTCTATCTATGTCCTAACTCCCACACGGTCCTCGCCGCGGGGACTGGTGCGGGCTGGCGGCGACGTGAGCGTGGGGAATAGCACGGGGATCCCGGGGGTCTCTACCACCTCTGCCCAGAACGGCGTCTTCAAAGGTAGTTGACTCCTTTCTTCTCCTTAATTCCTTTTCACTCTTTTCTTCCTAACTCCTTCTCACTGAGAGAGCCTATGCTGTGAACTGAAGTAGCCAGACGTTCTTTCCTCGCCGCCAGCCGCAGTTTCTAGTAAAATCCGTCAGCAAAGGTAGGCTGGCAGGCGATGAACTTTGAGAACTAACTCAAAGTTAGGGCTGAGGAAAATAGAGTTTCTACTTGTAACACACACACGCACGCGTATTTTTCATCAACTGCTGTGATTTCCGTGCAGAGGACACCTGGATCCCAAGTCAGAACAGATGCCGTTAACACTTTCACTCTGGGTTTGACCACGTGCCCCCGATTTCACTGTTGGGAACAGCTGGAGGCAACAGTAGTTCCCGGAAGTACTTCGGCATCAAACGTTTAGAAAAGCCACCCCAGCTTTGCCCACCAAGGGGGCAGGATTGCTCATGGCCCAAGTTTCCACCTGCTCATGCACTTGTTTTCTGGCTTGGTGTCATAGCTCACCCTCTCGGGGAGGGCCGAGGAGGCCACGCGGGAGCAGCCGCGTCAGGGAGCCGCTCCCACACCAGGTAGCCGTGACCGAGCCTTCCAGACTGCTTCTCCAGGCGTAGGTGACCAGGCCTGGCTCTCTCACCCAGAACCTGCCAAACGTTTCACACGTCAGCCAGGCCCCCGCCAAGCACTAGGAGGAAGGAAGTGCTTTCCCTGTAACCACCGAGGAGAGGGGCTTGCCCATGGATGCGCCAGACTGTGCTGAGCCCCCTGGGATCTTGTCCACACTAGAGCCCCTGTTCTCGCTGCTGAGCCATCACGGCATCTAGCTTTCTCCAGTTGAATACTACTCATAAAAACAAAGTAACATTTATGGAGAGCCTAGGATGCACCAGGCACAACATTGGGCACGTTCTCATTTAATTCTTGCAACAACCCGTGAGGTTGGCGGTAGAACGTGAAGCAAAGGCAGGATACTGCTGCTCATTATAACGAATACTTGCGAGGCACGTACTGTCATTCAGTCCTCACGTGAACTCTTCGAGACAGATCATAACAGGTGGAAAAGGAGCTTGGAGAATTTCCTTGCCCAGGATCAGTATGGCAAGGGGCAGAGCTCTGTTTCGAAACCACATCTGCCTGCCCACAAGACCCACGCTGCCGCAGTTCCCACAGCTCAGACAGACACCCGGGGCTCAGCGGCAGAGCACCAAAGGCAAGACAGATTTGTTTAATCTTCACTGATGGATTTTTAAAAATCCGTATTGGTAGATTTAAAAAATGTTCGAAGCTATGAGAGAACAACACATGATGAGAAATAATGGATGCCAGAAATGGTACCTTTCAAGTGTTGAGAACAAAGACCTGTCCGCCATTATTCAAGAGTGAAGGCAAAGTAAAGACGTACTCAGTTCTACAAACACTAAGAGAGTGTGGCCCCATCGAACATCACTTCAAAAGCACTTAAAGGATGCATTTCAGCAAGAAGAGAAATAAAGGTCTGGGATATAAGAAATACCCACGTTCTAGTTATTGCTGCTGTGTAACAAAATACCCCAAAGCTTAGTGGCATAAAATAGTGCTTTCATCATGTGCATGGATTCTGTGCGTCAAGAATTGGAACATGGCACAGCAGGGATGGCTTGTCTCTGCTCTACGATGTCTGGAACCTCAGATGGAAACACTCGAGGGCAGTGGTGCATCGACAGCTGGAGGCTGGAATTATCCAGAGGCTTCTTCCCTCCTATGTCTGTGCTTGGGTTTAGATGACTTGAAGACAGGACTGCTGTGATTAGGATGCCTTCTATGGGCACTCCATGCAGCTTGGCGTCCACACGGCATGGTGGCCTCTGAACAGTCACATTTCTCACATGGTGGCTCACTGTTCCAGGGGGGAAGCCACATTGCCTTTTACGACTCAATCCCAGAAGTTGTCACCTCCGCCATACTCTGTTGGTCAAAGCAGTCACAAACCTACCAAGCTTGAAGAGGGTGCATAGACGCCCAATTCTCCAGGGAAGGGATGTCAAACAATTTGAAGGCCCTGTTTAAAGAGGAGAGAAATTCTCAAATTTGTAAGCAAATTTAATTACTGATTATAATTTAAAAAATAATTTTTGCCTGTTTAAAAAAAGTAAAAGTAAGTTCTAGGCTATAACATAACATGAGGTGGTAGGAAGAGACTCTTTAAGGACTGGTTAAAGCATGCTAAGGTTTTTGTCTCAGAATATTAAATAATTTTAGACTTCCTTGAAAAAATATAGTTTGGATTTAATGTACAGGATATATGTGAATAAATTAAGAGATCATCACCGAATCATAATTTACCAATGAAAATGGAAAAATTTGAAAAGAGATGGCAAGATAAAAGAACATAGAAAAAGGATGGTAAACAAACAATATAAAATAGGGTGCTAGATGGGGTGCCTGGGTGGCTCAGTCGTTAAGCGTCTGCCTTCGGCTCAGGGCGTGATCCTGGGGTCAGGCTCCTCCACTGGGAGCCTGCTTCTTCCTCTCTCATTCCACCTGCTTGTGTTCCCTCTCTAGCTGGCTGTCTCTCTCTCTGTCAAATAAATAAATAAAATCTTAAAAATAGGTGCTAGAAATAAGATCAAATAACAGTCGCAGTAGATGTAAAATTCTCTTCCTTCCAAAAACATCTGGCATAAATGTTTTTACAGGCAACTTTTACTAAACTTTTAAGAAACATAAAATCCTTAGTTAATGAAAATGAACATGAAGATTGATGTTTCAGGCAATAAAAACAAAAGGAAAGCTATACAACTCATAAAGCTAATATAACCTCAATTATGAAGCTAATATAACCTCAATTTCAAAATCTCGAAAGAATGGTAGAGGAAAAGAAAATTCTGACCCAACCACATAAATACAGATGAAACCTTCTAAATAAAATACTAGCAGATCAAATTTAGCAGCAAAATTTTCAAAGTCATGATTAATAAGGTTTATGGCAAGAATTCAAGTATGGGGGCGCCTGGGTGGCTCAGTCGTTAAGCGTCTGCCTTTGGCCCAGGGCGTGATCATGGGGTCCTGGGATCAAGTCCCACATCAGGCTCCTCCGCTGGGAGCCTGCTTCTTCCTCTCCCACTCCCCCTGCTTGTGTTCTTTCTCTCTCTGGCTGCCTCTCTCTCTGTCGAATAAATAAAATCTTAAAAAATAAAAAAATAAAAATAAAAAGAATTCAAGTATGATTCAAAGTCAGAAAAATTACTAATTGGCACATACTATTAACAGATTAAATGAGAAAAATCATATGATCATCTCTATAGATGTTGAGGAAAAAAAGGATTTGATACAATTCAGCTCCCAGATACGATTTTTAAAAACTCTTAGCAAACTAGGAGTAGAGGGGAATTTACTTAGTAGGTTTAAAGGGCAACCAAAACTCTGCAGTGAATATCATACTAACTGGTATGAAGACAAGAATGCCTTTTTTTAATTAAGATTTTATTTATTTGAGAGAGAGAGCATGAAGGGGGAAGGGTCAGAGGGAGAAGCAGACTCCCTGCTGAGCAGGGAGCCCAATGCGAGACTCGATCCTGGGACTCCAGGATCATGACTTGAGCCAAAGACAGTCACTTAACCAACTGAGCCACCCAGGCGCCCCGACAAGAATGCCTTTTAACACTGTTTCTAATAAATATTGACTGGAAGTCCTAGCCAATGGAATAAGAAAAGGAAAAGAAATCTAAGAATTGGAAAGGAAATACAAAATTGCCTTTTGTTATAGATGTCATGATGGCTAACAAAAGACTATCTAAAACTAATAGAACAAATAAGAATTCAACCAGATTATTTGATTCAGTTTTTTTAAAAAAATCATTGGTATTCTTAGCACTAACCAGAACCTATTAGAAAATATAATTGAGTGTGTGTATGTTTACCTACATATACTAAGTATATATCATAGTATATATAAATATACACACGTATATGCCATTCAAGATAGCAAAAGAAACTAAAAAATACCTATAAAATCATTCTAACAAAAATTGTTTGAAGATCTTCAAGGAGAATTTTTTAAAATATTATTGAAATATACCTCATTCATATTCAGAAAGACCCAACATCAAGGAGCTCTTTCTATAAATTAATAACAAAGTCAATAGAATTCTAGTCCAATTCTTAATATTTTCCCTTTGATTTTGACCATCAGATGTTAAAATTCATGTGGAAAAGCAAAGGGCCAAGAATAGTAAAGACATTTTGAAGGTGAAGAAGAACAAGATGTAGGGTCTGGCTTACCTGCAATTCACATTTGTTATCGAATAAGACAGTGTGGGTTTGTAACAGGGTTAGATCAGTAGAGTAATGGAAAAGAACAGAGGTGCCCAAGGCAGACGGATACGAAACTTGTCTTCCCCTCATCAGATCCTTGCTCCCTTGTCTATTAAATGAGAGGATGCTATATATGACACAGAAGGCATTAAAAACCTATGTATTAGGCAAATTTCTTTTGGACAAGCATCTTCTACAAAAATAGAAAATAAGACCCCTTGTCTACAACTTCTGAAAGGAAACATCTAAATGGGGGAGGGGGGAAGACTTTAAACTTTCGGAGGAAAATAAGGAATGATATCTTTATGATCTTGAAGTAGTAAATTATTTATTTTAAAAGGCACCAAAAAAAAATAAAGAAAATATTGCAAAAATAACTATACATTTGGATTTCAAACTTGTGTTTATTAAGCACACCATAAACAAAGTTAAAAGCCACTGAAAAGGAGAACATATTTTGCAGTGCATATAACAAACAAACTGAATATATAATAAACCCCTCTAAATAAATTGTTTAAATACCCCAATAGAAATTCACATACCCCAATATTATTCAAATACCCCAACAAAAAAATGAGCAAAGAATATGAATCGGTGATTCACAGAAGGGGAAATTCAAATGGACAATAATCATTTGAAAAGATGTGTACCTTTCTAGTAATTAGAGTAATGCAAATTATAAAGACAATAAGATAATATTTCACACCCTTCAGACTGGCAAATATTTTATTTCAAGGACCATCAGTAGGAATGTAAAAAATCGTGGTGAGCAACTGGACACTATCTTGTAAGACTGAAGATGCAGGCACTCTTGGACCCAGCAGACACAAGAAAACAGGTACAGAAAATATTCATTAGAGTCAGTTTCCAATAGTGGAAACTTACAAACAACCTACACTCCTTCAGCAGGAGAATGGATAGACAAAGTGTGGAATATTCCAACCGTGGCCGTCCAGCTCGAGCTGCACGCATCCATGTGGACAGATCGTCAAAAGCAAGTTGTAGACTGTGAAGTATGAAACTATTTACATCAAGTGCGAAAACAGAAAACAACACCATATGTTATTTATGGATACGTACTTATATGTAGTAAGAGTAGAACAAATAAATACAGAATTCAAGTCAGCAATTAACTCAGGACAAACACCAGGAGGCAGAGAAATACAATTAAGGAAGAGAACACAGAGGCCTCATCTTTATCTTCAATTAAAAAACAAATCGGATTCAAACATAGTAAAATATGAAGACGCTATAAGCCGGGAGTTGAGCACACTGCCATTCATTTTAAAATTGTGTGTACTTTTCTATATATTGAAATTGTTCATAAGAAAAGAGAAATGCTTTGATTCTATGAAATGTGATCAACTATGTTAACACGTAGCGACAGCAACAAAAGTCTCCTTTGTCTGATGCTGACTCTGTGACTTTAGGCAAGTTGTTTAAACCCTCTGAGGCTTCACTTCCCCACGTATTAGTTGAAGATAATAATAACGCCCGCCTCACAGTGTTGCCGGAAAGAGAGCTTAGCACAGTGCACATGGTACACGGTGCTTGCACATTTGATTGCTTGATCTAACAAATCGTCATTGAGCCTCTGCTCTGTGCCTGGCACTGTTGTAGACGCTTGATATGGAGAACAGTGGGGGAAAAACCAGATAAACATCTGCATTTATGGAGCTTATAGTCCAGTGTAGGGAGGCACGTGATGGAGACAAGTTATAAAGTATAGGGAATGGTGATAAGTACTAGGGAGAGAAATAAAGCAGGGGACGTTAGCTGTAACCGTCTCTCTCCCATCTGTCTTTGATGTATCGCTCTTCCTCCCTCCATCCTGCCCCCCTCTCCCTCTCTCTCCCTCTCTGTCTTTCTGGGTCCCCCTTCTTCACTTTGCCCTCTTCTTCTCCTTGCACTGTTCCTGTGGCCTTGACCCCCCGCCTCCAGCACTGAACTATTTGTTGCCCAATTATCTTAATGATTGACTTCTGCTACGCGGGACCCTGTAGCTTCTGAGGAGTCAGGGACTGAGCTTTTAGTTTCTTGCGTGCTCAGAGCACGTGGCACAATAGTAAGCAGGTACAAACTCTTCAAAAGGTGATTGAAAATGACAGACCAGTCGGGTAACTGATCAGAGCCATTAAGGAAGAGAGCTTGACGCTCCAAATCAACACTTGCCCCATGGTACTGGCCTCCAGCCCAGGTCGGATGTTTCTAACTGTGCGGTCTTGGGCAGATTTCCTCACCTCGCCAGATCCTTGTTTCTTCATCTATAAAAGAGAAGGGTGTGTAGATGATTTCCAAGGCATCTGCCTGTGACAAAACTACTAAAGTCATCATCTAGAGTTTTCCATTCTGGTTCGTTGTTCCCCAGCATGGTTCTATCTTTCTCTCCTCACTGACCCATAGCAACATTGCAGCAAATGTTTTTTGATTTTGAAGACCCTTTAAGTATTTGATGCTGTCTTTTGACCCCTCTGGCTAGATGAGCAAAACAATTATATTATGATATGCTATCTTATGGGATCTTAAAACATCAGGAACAAAAGGGACTTTACAGATAACAAGTAGTTTCCATTCATTGAACATCTAGTGTGTCCTTTTCCTCATTATGGTTAGTACTTCCGTAACCAAAACAAGGGGTTGTACTGTCCCCCTTTTAGAGAGCTGTGTTGCACAATGATTGAAGAACAACTCCAGTATTAGACAGTCTTGGGTTCAAGTCCCAGTTCTGCCAGTTATCAGTTGTGTAACACTGGACACTTAGTTTACCTAAGTCTCAGTGTCCTCCTTTGCAAAAGGAGAGTATCACTCATCTCCTATAGTTGTGACGAGGACTAAGTGTGATAATAAAGCTGCACATTTACTCAGGTCCGTACAGATAATGGATCTGCCACAGAGCAAGGGCTCAAGTAATGGGTCAAGAAATTGTTTTTAACATTTACTAGGAGTGACTCAGCCAGGGACTAAGTTACAAAGTGGCAGGGCTGAGCCTCAGCCTGGGCAGATTGATCCAGAGCCCATGCAATTACCCACAACGCTCTACCCCCTCGGTAGTTCATGGGACCCGTTCGGGGGAAGTGGATGGAAAGGTGAGCTTTGGAGCCTGCATCTCACGGTGACTTAGCACAACCTGACCCTTTTCTGAATTTCAAATGGGCACAAGACCCTGGGAATGAAGGAGAATGTTGAGAAAGTATACGATGGGGACCCTGGCCTCGAGTTTTGTGGATACCAGGACTGGAGGTTGTGGCAGGCTCTGAAGAGAGAGAGTATAGGAGTTGGTGTGTGTGACCTGCTGGGCATCCACTGGCCTCAGGGTTAAGCCGTGGATTTTCTTCTATAGCCTTCTATAGAAGGGTGTGTGTGTGTGTGTGTGTGTGTGTGTGTGTGTGTAGAAGCCAGGTACAAATAAGAAGAAAATTGATGAATTCCTCCAAGAAGGTGCCATCTAGTTACCCCAGCTGGCCCCCAACATCTTATTTCTTACAAGTACCGTGCACTAACCAGTTGTAAAACTGGAGCTATTATCCCTGAGACTTGAAAAGGCATAGCTCCCAACTCAAAGGGCCCTTCTGGGGCCTAGTCTTTGATTTTCCCATCTGTGCTGTGAGCAGACCGAACTGGGTGATCTGTAGGGGAACGGGAACAGATTTGGGAGCCAGACCAAGCTGAGGCAAATTCCTACATACTGCTAATGGAGAGACTCCTTTCCCACTCCATAAGGGAGGACTGTACCACCTATCCCAGTCTGTGGTAAGGAGGAGATGTGTGTGAAGTGCTTAGCAGAGCTGAGCACAGAGTAAGCATTCAGTAGACCATGATGATGATGACGACTATGACTAGGATAGTGGTAATAGTCATGGTGGTGATGATGGCATCACAGTATGGGTAATACCAGAGAGTCTTCCAGGTCCTCTAAAAAAGCAAACTAGAGGGAAATGGGAAGAGGAGGTCAGCTGTACATAGGTGGGTGAGAGATTTCGGACATTTCATTGGAAGCAGAATAGCCACATGGAGATGTCCCCTTGGGAGTTGGAAGCATGGGACTGGAGATGAAGGTTTGGCCCCTCTGGCTCTGGCATTCCTGAGGCTTGATTACAGCAGACATTGATCGAGCCCCTTCCACATGTGGATCATTCCACTGGTCATGGTGGCAGCACGACATGCAGGAAAAGAGGGTTTTGAAATAATGTGTTATAATAGGAATACAATTATGGGCTTGGTTGTAGAGATTAGATGAGAAAGTATAAGACTTTGAGCACAGAGACTGGCACTTTGGAAAAATCTTCGGAGAGGATTGTTTACATCCTTTTTAAGGAAACAATCTAAGAATGAAGAGTACTATTCGAGAATACCATATATTTTCAATCTAATACCTTTTCTAAGAACCATGTGTTAAACAGAGGTCTCAGAAACATTTAATGAAATATTTCAGTTGTTGCAAATTTTAATTTTCAGTTCCGCTCTTAGAGTTAGGTCAGGTACTTCAGTATAGGGAACCAGAAGGCAAAATCCCTGCCATGGACATCCTTACAGTCCAATCCGGGAAATAAGACATACTGTGGAAGAGATAAAACTGAAAGACACCATGTTGGTACAAGCTGAACAAAGTGAGTGGTGCTCAGATGAGGATGAGGCCGGTGGGTCTGTGAGGGCTCAGATGGCTCAATGGCATTTGGATAGATGGCTCAATGGGTGCCATTTTTGAAGAGCCAGATTGAGCAAAGTGTCAGTGATGCTTATCTTATGTCAAGCATATGGGCTGAGATGAGGGTACAGCAAAGAAGATCGACTCTGGACCACACGGAGATGATAATGGAGCGGGGAACGGGAGTCTTGAACAGAGCAGTGGAGCCCAGTGTAACATGGGCTGTTGAGCAGATGGAGGGGCATATACGAGCTGCCATGACTTACCTTTCTGTTTGGATTTTCTCTCACCAGGGTCTTTTCACTTAATTCACTTGATGTTTGATGACTACGTGCTCTACCTGTTAGAATCCCTGCACTGTCAGGAGCGGGCCAATGAGCTCCTGCGAGCCATGAAAGGAGAGGGAAGCACTGGTAAGCCAGCATTTCACTGGGAAATGCCCCACGTGGCAATCTGATGCGTATCCTTACTTCCATGCTCTGTGTTTCTTTAGCTCTGCCTTCCAAAGAATCTAGGTGGAGTGGGCAGGCCAAATGGTGTGAAATCAATGATGTCTTTTCTTCTTTAGAGGGGGCACGCGTGTGTATGGAATTGCCCTGCACGCCATGCTGGTGGCGCAAAATCATCAAAAGGCTTGAAGCAGAGGGGTGACATGACACAGATTAGAAAGAATATTTCAATTTTTAAAGTCCTTCGGAGACAACTTGCCTTGATGTTTGGCTCTGAGGACCCACCCTTTCTCTACCCGTAGCAGAAGTCCGAGAAGAGATTGTCTTGACGGAGGCCGCCCCGCCAACCCCTTCACCGGTGCCATCGTTTTCGCCAGCAAAATCTGCCACGTCCGTGGAAGTGCCGCCTCCCTCCTCCCCCGTCAGCAACCCATCCCCTGAGTACACGGGCCTCAGCACCACAGGTAACGAAAAGTCCCCCACGGGCTTCGAGTGCGGAGTTGGTATTTAAAGCAAGAGCTTTCTGGAAAAACGTTCTTCCCATCAACCCCCCAAAACCAATGCCAAGCGTCTGTCTGGATTTACAGATGTCTTGCAGTTACTCGTTTATTCGTATGTGCATATTCTCCATGCTTATCGCCACCCCCCAACTAAGCCACTGAAATGATGAAAATGGTGTAAGACACAAATTAATACACAGCCATTCTTTCTTGAACATGAGAAAGGGAGCTTTCTGTGAGCCAGAAATTGAGAGGCATCTCTGGGAAGTGGGGCAGCCAGGAAGTCAGATGCTAAGACGTGGCAACTACATTGAGGTGGGGGCCATAAGCAAGGTACAGACTGATGCTATGGGTTCCCGAGGAAGCGGAGACTCCCTCTGGTGGGAGGCACCAAGGAAGACCTCACAAAGGACTGGATCTTCATTTTAGCTGGGGAGGGTGGAGCTGAAGGGCATTCAAGACAGAGGGTGGTGTGAACAGGTGCACAGGGGTGGGGACGCATGGGGCCTTCTCAGGGCATGGGAAACTTTGTCTAAAATGTAGGAGGTCTGTGAAGGGATCTTGTGAGGCTGGACATGTAAACTGGAGTCACATCCTGAAGGATCTTGAACGCCACGACACGGTTCAGAAATGGAGAAGAAGAGGTGATACAAGGCTAATACTAACTAGCTGCTAAGGTCAGGTGTAATTGGGGTAATTGTCTCACAATAACACTGCAAGGTTGTGGAGGAGAAGCAAAGGGTGAGAAGCTTGAATCCTTTGCTCTGGGCACCACACTCACTGAGGCATTCAACAGACGTCCTTAAGACATTGCTCGTGAGACTTGTGGAAACGAGATTGTGTAGGTGGACTAGTCAACAAGTGTTAGCTAATGTATGATACCACTGTGCGTGTGTGTGTGCGTGTGCGTGTGTGCACGCCTCCAGAGCAGTTCATGTGGTTGCCGTGGGGATCAGATGAGGTAAGAAAGGCCAAACCACTTTGCTAACAGTGAGGTACGATCCAGATAGAAGGGGTTACTGTGATTAATGCCTAGAAGGTGAGGGCTACGGCCGATGCTACAGGGGCCGGAGGAAACAGCAGTCCCCTCCCTTCCAATCTGAACTCTGGCAGGCAGGAGGGAAGCCTGCAGGAGAGAGGGGACACGCGAGGGCAGCCTTAGAATCTGACAAGGAAGTAACAGGAGAGGAATGAAAGGCAGAGACAACGTTCTGCTAGATGGGCCCTGCGTGGGGCTGGGCTGGCGGAACGACCAGTCCTCGTGGGGTGGAGGGCTCCTAAGACTGTGATAATCCATTCATCCTCTTTCCTTCCAAACCTGCTTAACTATTCTCCCAGTTAGGCAACTCCAAACCTGGGAAGCAGCTTCAAATCTTTCCCTCAGCTCCTGTATTTGTTAGGATAGGCTAAGCTACTGTAGCAAACTGTATTCCAAAATGTATGGAATTAACACAGGAGAAACCAACCTTGTGCTTGCAGACAGTCCTGGCAGGGTGTTCATGTCAGAGAGGAGGCGCTCTTTAATGCAACCATTTGGAAACATCTGCTCTTTCAATATTAGCTTGCACCACACCCCAGGGTAGTTGTTCTCAAAGTGCGGTCCGTGGACCAGCAGTCTCGGCATCCCCTGGAAACGTGTTAGAAATGCTCATTACCAGGTCCGGTCACAGGCCTTCTGAATCAGAAAAACTAGGGGCGAGGCCCAGAGATTTGCTCAACACGCCTCCAGGTGATTCTGATACACGCTAGCTCAAGGCCCACCGCCTTTGGGCTTCCTCAAGTCTGCAACCAGCTGACAGAAATAGAAGGTGGGTGTGGACAGGAAGGCCCACTCTCTCACAGGCCCTGGCCTGAAGGTGGTGCGTGTCCCTTGCACTTACATCCCCCCAGCAAGGACTCAGGCACATGGCCTCATGTAACTGCAGAGAGCGGCTGGGAAATGACAGACCCACTTCTTCCCATCCCACCGCTGCCGTGTGTTCGGGCCCTCCCCACCTCTCGTGGACACCCAGCGGGCTCTCAAGCAGGCGACCTGCCTCCACTCTCGTCCGCCCACTTGCTCGCTGCCCACTGGGCAGGTTTCCCTGAAGCCGTGCGGCCTCAAAGTGTGGGGCAGAGTCCACCGCCTCGCACTCAAGCCTGGGAGCAGACTTGTTCTCCAGATCGCTTCTCACACTGCTCCCCCTCCGGGGCTCTCCTCCTTCCCCCTCTGCCTGATGAAATGCTACTCATCTTCGTTTCCCTCACCCTCCACGTTCGAATTTTCCTCCAGACCCTCACAGCATGCTTGGGCTTAATTCTATCCTAGTTCTACTTAGAATAGAATTGTTTTCAGAATAGATGAGGGACCAAATTGCATGTTTTTAAAGACCAAATAAATAGGGTGAGATTGTCCTATTTAGGATGTTGTCTTTCACCCATCCATTCGTTTACACGTCCATCCATTTATCTATTCATTTATCCAATAATGATTTCTCCAGTGGCTCCTGTGTACTAAACACTTCAGGTCCTTGCCTCCTGGGAGTTTATTATTTAGAGGTTAGGGTCCCGCTAAGCAAGCTGGCAGTCACAAATAATGTGATGAGTGCTAAGTTGGGCTGATCTGGGAGAAGGGAATAGAGGAGCACAAAAGGAGGCCGTGTACCAGGAGGTTCCGGGAAGACCGAATGCGAGAGAAGGTAGTCTGGGCAGAGGGAGTAAGTGTTCATACGAGGACCTGGAGGCAAGAGGGAGCATGTCATTTTCAGAGAACACAGAGTATACACCCTAGGAATCTTCGATTCATTCCTTCCCTCAGGTTTCCTTTCCCTCAGGAACTGGCGCTACTCGGAGAGGGAATGAGCAGTGCTTACGAGCCTATAACGTGCCTGCCCTCTCCTGCCCTCTGCCAGGGGCGGAAACGTGCCAATGATCCCAGCGGTCCTTTGTCAGGGACGGCTAAGGAGCCTGGATTCTTCAGAGTATTGAGCAGTAGGGCGGTCAGTAACTGCCATTGGATGGAGCTTGGACCTCACTTGGGGCGCACAGCTGGAAGGAGCCCTCCTCAGCTGTGGAAATTTACATTTTGGCATCGCTTGTTTGTTTACATGGATGCACCTGGACTCCTGTTTTGTCTCCACTTTGAGGAGGAACACGCCCCCCCCCCCCCGCCTCCCTCCCATTTTCCCTCCGTTGTGGGCTGTTATAATTCCTGCTTAGGAGGCTTGGGGAGAGGAGTCCTAGGGGAAAGAACCCCCTTTTTCACTACAAACGAAATGGGAAGAGAACTTGAGCCCTGTTCACAGCTCTTCAGCCGCTCAGGGGCCTCCCACGGCAGGAGCATGGGGCAGCGATCCCCAGGGTCCCGCCACCGGGACGGTAAGAACGGCTCTCAGCCTCACCCCCGCCCCCCTGCGAGACACGCGTGAGCCAGTGGGTAATAACACCCTTACCGCGAAAATAAACAGGGAAATTATGCAAATCAAACAGTGGTGCATTGTGGAGCAGAAGCGGTTTGGGTGAGAGGCAAGGAGACTAAGGAGAGAAGCGGACGGGAGGGCTGTGAAGGCAGGACGTCTAGAATCTCTTCATAACTCTTGTCCAGCTAGTGAGTCTGCCTGGCTTTCCTCACGGCACTGTGAAGGCCTCAAGGTGTGGCAGGTGTGATAGTCAAAGCCACAGGAATATCATAAATGTGTTCAGAGATTTCTGTGCAATGTGTTCAAGAGTCATAAACGTAGCTTCTTAGAAAAACAAATGTGAAACAGGTTCTCTTCAGATGATCGTAACCTTTGAAGATTTTGGCACATTCCTGCTTTGTTCTCAGACATCTCCACGGGGCATTAAAAATGTCATCCTAGATAAAACTATGTGTAATATTTTTCTCAAGTACCACTTTTGAAATACTCCATTGCTAAATTGGACTGGATCTTGGCATGCATGTGGGTCATGGTCTTGGAGGAGACATAAACATAATTTCCTAACAACATGTATGGTTTTATAGATATTGCATTATAAGCACATGTATCCCTGATATACACCAAGATATTAGGAAATATACTGTGGTAGGTTTCTTAAATTTGGGGATTTGTGCAAATATTTCATTGACCGATATTATGAATTGGAAAACAATTGTGTATCTTATAAAATGCATTTGCCATGCTTCTTTAACTCAACATATGGTCTTCATGCCCAGTTAATTTTTATTTCCGTCTTAAAATTACTGGCTGATTTATATACCATGACTTTCCAAAAATCATCTGAAGTGGTTAACAATTAAAAAAAAAAGCAAAAGCAAATTTTTAAAAAGGAAAAACCAGAAACCAAGAAATAAAGAAGTGGGGAAACTCAAACAAAACAAAACCACCGCTGCTAAAAAGTTTATTAAAATGTTATGTGAAATTTTATGTGACCTAGTTATTTTGCTGGGTCTCTAGCATTCTCTGAATATCATCGCTCAGATGATGTACGTATTACCAAGTTCGACTTAGAGTCAAGGCCAGTCAGATGTCTGCAACTCTTCCACATAACAGTGTCTCACTTTCGATGGACACTTCCCCATTTTTCAGCTGCGAAAAAGAGAACAGTATTATGTCTGCTTGGTGAGCACAAAGAGAAAATTAATTCATTGCACATAATCTTTTGGCATCCTTTGGTACAAGTACTAGTGAATACAAAGTCCTTTATTACAGATAATGAGTTATGACTTACTGGGAAAACAGCCACTCTGCTTATCTATGGCTCTGTCTCGTTCTGCGTCCATACCTACATGTATTTCTAAATATGCTTTCTTAGGACTGTTTTCATTAATTGTTTTTAAAGGCATGGAGGGGGGTGTGGAAGAAAGTGAAAGGAAAGGAATATCGGGCACCTAAAATGGAACCTGAAACTGGCTGATTTCGATTGGGCATGTTCAAGTCTATGGCAAGGCCATGTAAAGTGACTGGGTAAAGGATTCCATTCCAACAGATTTCCACGAGGTAAACTCTAGCCCATTTATCCATTTTCTTCCCTAACTTTGCGAGCTTGCTGCCTCCCTCTTGGCCCAGCAAAGGTCAGAAACCTTCATTTTTGTTAAGGAAAACGGGCTCTTTTCCTCCTCAGGAGCGTGGCAGGTGGTGCCAAACCGACCAGCCCACTTAACATGACATTGGGCTGCAATTCTTTAATGTCATTAAACGCAAACTGTAAAGCTCCCGCTCTGGCCCTGTGAGGCCTCGGAAGGGCTCGAAGACCTGGTTTATGATGTCATTTGAAGTATTCCCTCCTTTAGCAATGACAATAAAAGTTAACTATTAAACTCATGTTTTCACCTTCCCACCATGGGTTCCCTGCACCACAAAACCAGCAAATTAAATCACTGAGATGCTCCGACGCCTAAAGAAATAAAGGCAAATTCCTAATCAATGGCCCTAACTGTAGAACATCTGGCCTGCCCAGCTGCATTTTCTCTTCATCGGTTGAGGATGTAACAAGGATAACTGGCCCCTACTCTTTCCAAATAACAAAAGCTCCGTTATTCGGAGGGCAGCTAAAACGCGTGGGCCATGGTGGACACGGCAGCCCCGCCACGGAGCCCGCGATGACTCACTGACACTTCCTCGGAGTCTCCCTGCCAGTGAATCCCTCCTCCTCCAGCCCCGCTGCTTTCTTTTCTCTAAAGGAATGGAATTAGGAAATAAGCGCTGGGACTGAAAACATATTGTTGAATCTCTTTTGCTCATCCATTCTTCTGTTGACTTCTTCCGTGTCTAATCTGTGCCGAGTCCTGGAGGTACAGAGTGATAAGATCAGGCCGTGTGGCCACCTTCATGATACTTAAATCCTCATGGGTAAGAGAGTAAATACGGAAGTGAACGACCAGGTCAGTAAACCATTCCAAATGGTCATAATGAGAATAAGAGTGTGCTAGGAAATGGTCCGCCGAGGCCCTTCTGAGCAGGTAGCGATTATCCAAGACGCACATTATCAGAAAGTCAGCCACATAAAGTCTGGGAAGAGGAAAAGATCCTTCTAGGTCGTGGGGAACGGCATGGGCACAGGCCTGAGGCAGAGAAGAGCCTGGCGTAGTGAGGACTGACTAACGTGGTCAAATAAGGGGAAAGTGGCAGCAGGGGAAGCTGCAGAGGTGGGCAGGGCCAGATTCTGAAGCAGCATCTCTCTCTGGGAACGGATCCCGGTCAGTTTTGTCAATGAGATTTTGGCCAGGGAGCTACTGATAAGGTCACCCAAACAGATGACGTTTGCAACTTCAGCAAGTATTCTCCTTCAAGCACTATTCCCTGGAGGCCAAATGGCCAGTGGGCTAAATATACATAGGAAATCTTCTTTTCCTGTTCTCAGTCTTGAAGCTTACACGAAATGTTTGCTTAGCAGCAAATGCTGTAAGGGAGAACACCGTTCAAATAGAACTTTCTGTAATGATGGCAGCTTTTTTTTTTTTTCTTTTTAATCTGAGCTGTCCAAAACAGTAGACCCTAAGCACACAGGGCTACTGAGCGCTTGAAAGGTAGCTAGTGCAATTAACGAACTGAATTTTTTAATTGTATTTTGTTTTAATTGAATGTAAAGAGCCATCTGTGGCTCATGGCTACTGTATAGGCAGCTCTAGCATCTAGACGTACTTAAAAGGAGCTTATTTCTCAGGAAGGTACTAACAAAAGGCTTAGCTTAGATCAAAACCTGAACAACATCTGTGGCGGTGCATAGAATCCTAGCGGGGAAAAGGTTCAAATAGTTTAGTTCAAGATCTGAGGGAAAGGTATGGCCAGGTAGCCTGGAAAGTAGCCTGGATTTTCACAAGTCTATACCAGCACCTTACAACTTCTGATCTTTACTGGCCCTCGGCACACAGCATGCGTGAGAGGAGGCAGTGGCTTCGAGAGCCTTGCTACTCAAAGTGTGGTCCACGGACCAAGAGCATTACCAGCACTTAGAAGCCTGTTATAAATGCAAAATTGCTGGCTCAACTCCCAACTTACTGAATCAGAATCTGCATTTTAACAAGATCTCCAGAGATTCAAACGCACATTCAAATGTGAGAAGCCGCTGTTGTGGAAAAGCTTTGGAGTTGGGCAGGATCTGGGTTCGAATTTGAGCAACTCTTGGGCCACAATTTTCTCACCTGAAAAAAGAAGGTAATACCACCTACCTCAAAAGGTTATTGCCAAGATTCAGTGAGTTAGTGTATAAAAAGAAAGTAGCTTGAGGTCTGGTTTATGTCAGATAATTATCCATTCATTCCTTCATTTATTCAATAAGCTATTTCTGGCCGCCTATTATATTCCAAGCACCCTTCCTAGCCTGTGTTTAAAACCCCCTCCAGGAAAAACGACAACAATAACAAAAACTCAGGGAAGAAAAACATCTTGTTGGGGATGGGAAGGAAAGAAAATCTTCCTCTCCTGCAGTTTTAATACTAGAACATGGACAACACTTGTCTTCATAGGACTCTTAGATCTTTCGGGATCTTTATGGAATTCTCAAAGCTCAGGGAGCTTTCTCCACGATCCTTAGACTTATAAGTAAGGGTGGGCTTACAAGGAGGGGAGAATAAGAGAAAGATGTGGGAATTAGGCACATAGGGAAAGTCTGTTATTGTCTTAACCAATAAATAAAAAGCATTAAAGCGGTCTTAAAAATTAAGCACAAACTGTTAACTGCACACATTTTCTTTTATTAGTTTCCTTAAAAAAGAAGCAGCAGCAATTCTCACTGGAGGTCCCACTGATAGGGAGGGAATGTAAGGGGTGTTCTTTTCTGGTCTCCAGGCAAAAAGGGTTTCTCACCCAAGCCAGTAGGCGTTAATCTGCTTAAGCCTGCCTGAGTGGGTCTGTTAGATTGCTGGCACATGGCCATTTAGGGGTTTTGTTTCCCAGACCACAGGAGCCCATTTTTCCAAGAGTTCCACTAGCTTTTTGTTTGATAACGTCTATTTCTAGCAGCATTTACTCCTTCAACAACAATGTCAATGAAACAAACATTTACTGCACACCTACTAGTTGGCAGACACTGTGTTGGGGACACAGAGAAGAATGAGGAACAGCTGCTGTGCTCCAGGGGCTCCCACAAAAGTAACTGCCACGGCACTCTCTCAGGTGATGGCTATTATCACTATGTCTTCCTCCTGCTTGGGGAAAAAGACAAAATCTTTTGGCTTCCTGGTCCGCCTCCTTTAAATACCCACTGACCTCGCCGTGCTCTGCCGAGGTCCCAGGGGCTTGAAGGGTTAATTACTTGCTTGCTGTGGCCGGTTCATTGTTCTCCAGTACTTCCCACCCCGCTCCAAGTCTATCTCCAATTGTAAAATTTCTTTAATATATTTTAATGTTTTTCTTTTCACCGAGGCAATGCACATTCATTATAGAAAAATACAGATAAGCAAAAGGAAGAAATGTTTTAAAGCCTGCCTTAATCCCACCACCTAGAGATAACCTGTTTTAATAAAAAGGATACTTTAAAAAATTTATAACAGCAATATGATTTCATACGAAGTGCAGAATATAGAGGAGGGCAATCATGCATAATCCAATCATCCGGGCATGATCATTTTGGAATTTTGTCTTTCCAGTCTTCTTGCAGTTACTATAAATGGTGCCTAGCGGAGAGCCTGCTAAAGTCATTATCTCTTTGTGTATGACGTACACGTGCAAACCAGGAAGGCGTGCTGTTAGCCAGACTGGTGAATAAGAACACCTACGATTTTATGGAAAAGCACGTTTAGAAATTTGCCGTAATTAGCTAAATTTCTGTTGCTGTTCAAATTTCATCCCTGGTGACAGAATCTGACCCAAGAAATGTGTCTGTCTTCCCTGGCATCTGAAATGGGACATAGAGAAATTTCTACTTTAAGGAAGTCTGATGCAAGAATACCTGAATTCACAGTGAATATCATCAAGAGCCTCCCACGTGCCAAGCTCGTGTCAGTTACCGCTCACGACAGTTCTGCAAGATAGATGTCACCATGCCTGTTTGACGAAAGGTTTTAGGAGGCTTGCCCTATAGATCTTCCAGCCAGGACACAGCAGGACTAGGACCCAGAGCAGAGAGGCAGTATGACCGAGAGAATGGAAAGCGTACGGCAGGCTGGGGTTCGGAGCCCCCCTGGCCCCCGCCCAGGACCTCGGGCACGTGAACGTTCTGAGTTTCCCTGAACTGGACTTGGGCGTGGCGCCACCATGCTGAGGAGCGGGCCTAAGGAACGGTCCGAGAACCAGGGCCGGCGTCCGCTGGAAGGCTGCTGCAGGAGACACTCTCGCAGTTCCCAGTCACCTTTACGGGGGCATCTGAAAGAAGTTCCTGTTTGATCTGAATTCCAAGGACGGCTGACCCCTGAGCAGTTTGTTCACTATCTTACAGCCCTGACGGCTCAGGTTTCCCTGTGGCATCGTTTCCTGGAAAGTCTCCGAGCCGAGGTGAAGGCCCACCGCCAGGAGGAGTTCGAGTAGGCATGTTAGCCTCAGTCCTGGCTGCACGCTTTGCTCCAGTTTTCAGTGCTTCGTTCACTCCCACACTCATATTATTTTCTTGAATCCTCTGTATTCCTGTGCACTCCCGTACATTCTTCCAGATTTAACCTTCCGTTTCCTCATCTGTGAAGTGGGGATAATTATTTGAAGGGTATCTGGAAAGCACTGAGCACGGTGCTGGGCCCGTATGAGATGCTCCGTTAATGGTGTCTCCCTCATGCTCTTGGAATGAACCTTTGTCCCTTCATTTAAAAAGGGCGTTATTTGCATGCCGAAAGATTCTCCAGTTTACAACAGAGTTCAATGCAGAGTTCTTTTAATAATAAATGTGTTCACAGTTAGGATTCCATTGTCACATGCCTCCCGGAGTATCCCTCACTGAGTCTGTCGTGTAACTGGCACAGGGCTGGTCCACCAACTCTGACTTTCACCTGCTCCCTCTCAGTGCAGCTACTCATGTGCCATTTGCAAAGTCCTGGGGATGGAACGGACCACATTTTTTAATGAAAACTGTTCCTTCAGCTTCCCCCAGGAATGTTAAGATAGAAAAGATCTGCTGCAGAAAACACAGAACTAAAGCACCAAGGTTTACTTCCCCTTAAAAACGACCTCCCATAACCAGTTCTTCAGTTTTCCCTGTGCCTGCAAGGGGGCGTTCGAGCCCAGTCCCTCCACCTCCTAAAATAGGTTTAATTATTTCCACTAGACCAACATTCAAAAATTTATCAGAAATTGATGAGTGTATCACACAGTGATTTCTTAAATTACCATTTTTATAGTCTAACCATCTCATAAAATTCTTAAGCATCTTGAGGGTTTTAAATAAATTTTAAATTAAATTAAGTTTCCCTTCCCAATCCCTAGCACTTTCAAGGTATCCAATTAAAAAGTAAATTAATAGAATTAGTAATATGTATGGAATAGGTCACCGTTAAGGTCACTGTCTAATAATCTTCAAAAAGACCTGGGCAGGCAGAGCCCAATAATCTACTTAGGGCTGCTTACAGCACTTTGTTGGCTCCCTGACACCTGTTTCGCTGAGTGTTGAGAAGTTACTTGGCCGGGCCTCTCCGAGCTTGCTTTTGTCCGCTCTCCTTCCCTCCCTCTTTCTCTTTCTTCCTATCTTTCCTTTCTCTTTTCTTCCTTTTAAAATTTTTACTGAAAAATTTTTGGCCACCAGGCTCTGTGCCAAGCACCAGAGGTCCAATAGTGGGCAAAACAGAAGACCCCGATCCTCATGGAGCTTCTAGTCTAGGAGGGATAAACATTCAGTACATCACATTCACAAATGGGTGTAAGATGACAAATTGTCGTAGGCGCCATGAAGGACTGTAGTGCAATGGGGGATCTGACTTAGTCTGGGGTAGGAGACAGCTTCTCTCTATTGAGAATGAGGAATGAGTGGGCACACTAAGGGAAGAATAAGGTTTCAGGCAGCAGGAAGAGCATGTGCACAGGCCCTGTGGTGCTGGGAATTGTGTTCTCTGGAAACAAATGAAAGAAAGCTGTTGTGGCTGGATCAGAGAGAACAAAGGCAGGGGTGGGGGATGCTTCTCGTGGGGTCAGCCAGGACAGAGACACGTGCTTTGGTAAAGATTTTGACTTTCAGCTTAAAGAGCATGGGAGGCCACTAAAGTGTTCTAAGAATGGGGTATGGAAGAGCTGTGTGAGTGACTTGTGCATCGTAATTTGTCCCTGCAGGAGCAATGCAGTCATACACGTGGTCTCTGACCTATACGGTGACAACAGCAGCAGGGTCCCCAGCTGAAAACTCCCAACAGCTGCCCTGTATGAGGAGTACTCACGTGCCTTCTTCCTCCGTCACACACAGGATACCAGTGTATCCGCACAGAGAGGAGCACGGGTAGGTGACGTGGGATGCCACTGTACTTTGACATTTGGGTTCACTTAGCAGTTGTTTTCTCAAAGGGCAGGAAGAGTGCTGTCCTTCACAGAGCTTTCCTAGCGTGCTCAGTGCCGCACTGTGTATGGCTGTCTCTTGCAGTCCCCATAGGGCCCTGGAGGTAGGGCATTAGCGAGCCCATTTCCCAGATGAGGAAACAAAGACAACGGCTCAAGTTCAGTCCTGTAGGGTCACAGATGGTAGATGCAGGGCCCAGACTGAGCATCTGTCTGACTCCAAAGCCTGTGTTCTTCCCTCTTTTCTGCTTTAGAGCCTCGGCAGAAGACCCCGTTCTAGCAGTTTGCCCAGGCGGTAGAGCCTCGTGGTGGGCCCAGGTCTTCTGTGACTGGATCAGAGAAGGACTTGCCCACCTGAGGGCTGACACTCCCTGGACAGCGGCAGTTGTTAACGGGGTTCAGGAAGCCTTGTGGGTTCCCATGGTGCTTTGTGCCCAAAGAAACAAATCATTGGTTTTGCCAATCCCCCCCCCCAAATCTCTGTAGTGTTTTTGCTGTGACGAATGGACTACAAATCCATTAAGTGTTACCTGAGTCATAGTAGCTTCTTGCCATCACGCAGTGTCTTCATCAAAAGACACTAATAATGTCTAATGTGCAGTCATCCGAAAACCACTTATGATGTGAAAAGGCCCCTTATTCTCAAGAAGGCGAGACTCTGCCATGCAGGTACGGTGAGCGGTTCCAGTAGAGCAGCTGTGGGGGACATGGGAGGAGGCCCCCTCAGGTGTCTTCCACACGGTAGCCCAGCATAACGCAGCAAGGAGCCAACCCCGAGGCCGGGCGCAGGCCTGGCTGCTGGCTGGCAGACTCGAGTTCCGTCCCCAGGGTCAGGTGCCCCTGACCAGTGGGAGGGCAGCCTTTATTTTCTCAGGGGACCTCTTAGAGTGTCTTTCCACACCTTTAGAACAGACTTTGAAAATTGTTTCAGGAAGCCTTTTGATTCTGGAGGAATGACGAAATAGACACCCACGTGGTCTTAGGTCCATGTTTTTGCTGTGGAGATGTTATTAAGAAGAACAGTGATAAGAATATCCTGTATTTCATAGGACTTTCTATTTTACAGAGTGTTTTCACATACCTGACCCTCCAGAATAACCAGGGCCAGCGTTTTTACAGATGTGAGAAACAAGACTGAGAGTCGCCCAAGGGTCCCACAGCTAGAAAGGGGTGGAGCCAGGCGTAGCACTGGGGTCTCTGACGCCTGGTTGAGCGGTCCCGGTGTTTCGCCCTGGAGGGAGCTCCCAGCTACACACAACGTCCTGCCCATCACGGGCAAGCAAAGGCCTGAACAATACAACACATAAATCCCAAAGTAATTTCTTCTTTGGTTCCTGTTGGACTGCAGGCTATAATATGGGGCTTTTCAACAGCACAGGAGTAGAGGTTTCCGTCACTAATTATGTTTTGCCCAGGGCTGGCTTTCGTTCCCGGAGCGCGCTCTGAGTGGTAAGGGAGGCGTGCTGAGGAGAGAAAGAATATCAGCCTGGGAGTTGAAACGCACCGCAACAGGGTGGAGATGGGGAGAACCAAAAAGCAGGAGAAAAATGGAAAAGAAGAGAGAAGAACAAAAAGGGAAGGGAAAAAAGATGAGGTTGATTTTTAGAGGTGTGAAAATGATCCGCTGACCCCGGCCCGACTCACAACATTCATGGTGCTCTCTGGTTTTAGATACACGGGCAGCTATAACTACGGGAGCTACAGCAGCCAGCACCCTCCCCCGATGCAGAGCCAGTACCCGGCCCTCCCCCATGACACAGCCATCTCTGGCCCGCTGCACTATTCCCCTTACCACAGGAGCTCCGCTCAGGTGAGTTGCTGGTCCTGCTTGCTTGCCCGCCCAGGCCTCAGGATGCCTGGTGGCAAGTCTAGTCAATTTAACACAGCTAATAGGTACCTTCTGTAAACGATGTATGTCTGTCACCAACGAGAAGAGGATCCTTTCCTCAGGATCACTTCCACCCTTCCGTGGCTGCCCACTGAAGTGGGTGCTCGGCCAGCGTTCACGCTCCACTCCCTCTCACGCACGTGGGTGCCCGCCAGTTGTCTTTGGTTCCATCCTCTCTAATCCCAGGATCCAGTCAGCCGCCATGTCTGCTGCCCTTTCACAGGCAGCCACCCCCACATAGGAATCTTTGGCTCCCATCTTCCCGGTGCCGGCCCTCATCGGGTCCTGTCAGGACTGTTACTTGGCTGTCATTCTAACTGGCCTCTGGGTCTCACGTCTGTTCCTTTCCAGTCTGATCCACACACACAACCTCACCAGGAGAATCCTCCTGAAATGGACCCTTTATCAGATTGTTCTCAAGCCACACACTTCCCTTGGCTCTTCACTTTTCTAACAAACCAGATCACCCCTCTGTGGCCTGTGGTGAATGGAACTTGTGGTTGCAGCTGTAATGCCGATGTTGGGCCCTCTACTTGTCTCCAACACTTCCTGTTGCTCTGGCCTCAAAGGCAACTGGTCACCAGTTCTCTTCAATTCTACATCCTCAACATCTCTGCACCCCCCACTGTCCTTGTCTCAGCTCAGGCTAAGCTAGACGGGGACAAAATCCTCCCATTGGTCTCTGTGTCACTGAACTTGCCCCTCTCTGGTCCACCCTCTACATTGCAGCTGGAGGAGTCTTTTGGAAAAAACCCGACGGGCCATTAACATTCTCCCTCTTTTCATGTCGTCGCATTCAGAGTCAAGTTCAGTCCCTTGGCATGTCTCTTATGACTTGTTACCATCTGGCTTCTGCCTGCCTCTGTGGCCGACCAGCCGCCCCACTCCATTTGCTCCAGCCATGCCAACTCCTATGCGGTTTGCGGATACTGTTCTCCCAGGCTGGGACTTTCTTTCCCCAGCCTTCTGTGTGTTGTTCAGGACCGGCACCTCACTGTCTTTGCAGCACCTCCTGACACCAGCCCTTCCTCTCTCCAGGACCTCATGCGGTCCCACTGCTCTAGACTCACATAGCGCCTCTATTGGTAACCTTCCTCACACCCCGTTGTCATCACTGACTTCTCTTGACTCCTACAGGAAACCCCAGAGTCCCCTGAAGGCAAAAAATTAAGTCTAGTATCCCTGGGTCACGGGCCATGGCACCTGTCAAAAGCCACAGCTACCTTTTACTGAACACTTGTCATTTGTCAGGCACCGTGCTGAGCACTTTACACATCATCACGGTAATCCTTGCAGAAAAGAGGTGAGAGTAACCTGCCTGAGGATTGGAACCCAGGCAGTGTGACCCCCATGTGTCCAAGCTCCTACATGTGGCCCTCTGCCACCTCTCCTATGTCGGCATTCACTAAGAGTTTCTGGAACCAGTGAGACAGGAAGTGAGGCAACACAAGTGATGGGGGTGCAGAGGACCCTCACTCCATCCTGCTGGCGGGGCTGGGAGCCAGGGAGGCAGGATGGGAGCTCCCCTTGACGGGGGTACTCAGGATACACTGGAAAGGGGCCCCGTACTGGCCGGGAGCTCTGCTGCCGAGCGCTTGCGGGAGTCTAGAAGAGAGATGGCAGGACTTGAGCGAGGGCGGGGGCCGTGATTGCATCAGCCGCGGATGGGCCTCGGAGGGGAGGCACCCAGAAGAGTGTATCCACAATACACAGGCGCTCGGGGCAAACAGGCCTCTGTTTTGATTTCCATCTGTAGTACCAAGGGGAGCCCTGGTATAATCCCCAAACAAGCCAAGAAGTTGATTCCACTAAACCTTCACCTGGGGCATTCATTATAGGTCTCCAACTGCGTCATGCAGACAAGCGGCTCCTTAGGTACTGCTTCCCCGGGGAGCGGAGTCTGTGCTCACTGCGATCCACAGAATGCCGCAGAGCTGCTGCCGGGGCCTGGGCCGCACCGGGCGGCAGGTAGGCCGCTCGCGCATGCATTGGCTCACTCACTCATGCGTTCACGCAGCACTCCTCAGATGGCTGCGGGATGCTTGCTGGGCGGCAAGCAGGCTCCAGCCCCTGATGGTACAGTGGACCAGGGGACGGAAGTGCGCCTGCTCCGGGAGAGCTTGGGCTCCAGTAGGACACAGTCAGCTAAGCCTCGGTGGCGAGATCAAGCTGAAGTCCCAAGCTGCGGCGCCTGTCATCGTGTTCCCTCTTTCTTCCCTCCCTCGTCCCTCCTCATAACATTTCTGGGGTGATATTTTTAAAGCCATTGCCTTAAAAAGAAACCAGGGTCTCCTAAAGGCCCATGTGGTCCCTGGCGATCAAAGATAGGTCGGCAGCCTCCACTCTGGAAGCCACAAAAGTCCCCGAATGGAGCACTATCATTTAATAGCAGCTCTTAATCTAAGGGCCAAGGACTAATTGAAAGCCCATGGAGGAGCCCTTTGAATTCAGACGAGGCTTGAGAGGTGACAGGATCAGGGAGCCTCTTCAGCACCATGCCCTGTGGTCCTCTGACAGGGTCTTTTGACAACCTCTGACCCCCACCACACACTCACACTCTGTGCTTGAAGGGTTATGCCTTAGCCTCCATTTGTAAAATGGGGTGAGAAGTTAATTCTATCACCTCTCCACCCCTGTTGATGCGGGGGAGGGTGTCAGTGCAACACAAAGAATCCTTTGTTTTGTTTTTCATTAACATTTATGCATCAAGCCCTGTTTTAGGCACTTGCAAATACACAGACTCACTTAATTCTCATAGAAACCCGGGGAAGAAGGCATTTTTCTCCAGTTTTTAAAGATGAGGAGACAGCCTCATAAGGTCATTTGCCCCAGCTTCGGCTTCCAGTAAGTAGCAAAGCAGACTCAAATGCAAATTCTCCAGCTCTGAACCCTAAGCCCAGGGCCATGAACACTACAACCCAATGTGTTTTGGAGGGTAGATGCAAATTCAAGAAGTTACTGCAACTGTTCTCAGTCAGTTTCAAGTGACCGAAGAGTCACACACCCTAGACTCACTCACTCTTTCCTCTTGTGATACTTTGGTTTAACATTGAGCATAGAGGGGAAAATCCATTGCAGGGCTGATTAGTTTAGCTTTCCAGAGCAGAGGTCGAGCTGTTGCAATCCTGAGTACTGAATATCACACTTCATTATACCAGACTCACTGGGGAAAAGATCAGTCTGAATTGGAGAAAAACCACAATTACAGAATACAGTTAAGGAATGCAATTGTTCATCAGCACAAGAGTAATTGAAACTAATCTCTGCAAATAAATGCCTGTCTGCAAGACTGATACAATGCATCCACGAAGCGCAGCGATCTCCTGCATCCCGGCATTTATATGCTCAAAATTATTTGAACTCATTTGGTTTTTGAAATAGAGTATGTGTGTGCCCTTATCTATACTAGTTCTTTGCACGACTCGTGCTTTCTTTCCTCTGGGGTACTAACAAAGGTAAACCTCCGGTCTTGCTTGAATTCTCATAATTTCTGAATTAGTGAGTCCAGATGAAGGAGGTTTCACACTGTACGGTTTGAGTTATTGCAGAAAAACACCCTCCTCGCAACTATGCTACACGTGTTCACGTCAAACTAAGTGAACAAGGGATGGTCTCGGCTGCCAGTCTTCCAGGTGCCCCATTCTCATGCCCGACCAAATAGGGAAACCAAACCAGACCAATACGTGGGCACAGAATCTTTCTGAGCCTCATTCAACAAACGTTTGTGGAACTTCTACCCTATCAGCAGCCATGAATGCGCACGGGGCCCTTGGGCTCAAAAGCCATTTGATCAA
The DNA here is from genome assembly GCF_024610735.1 of Ursus americanus. Classification (NCBI taxonomy): domain Eukaryota; kingdom Metazoa; phylum Chordata; class Mammalia; order Carnivora; family Ursidae; genus Ursus; species Ursus americanus. The sequence goes on along the minus strand of NC_142143.1, from coordinate 15,423,755 downwards.
CTAGAAGCTGTAGGGCTAGACATTCCCCTAGAGTAGACTAGAAAGCTGTTCTTTATTCCTCCTCTGTATGGCCAAGGCCTGGCCTTGCCAGCCAATCACACAACTCTCACGGAGCCTCTCGTGGCCCAGCCCAGCCCAGCCCAGGGCCAGTGCGCTTAGGGTGCTCCACTTCGGGAGAGCATCCTGAGCCAAAGGGGATAAAAATCAATCAGCCATCGTGGTGTAAGATCAGCGACTGCAGAGCCAGGCTTCCTGGGTTCAAATCCCAGATCTGCCTCTAATCAGCTCTGTGCCTCAATTGCCTTATCTAAAAAATGGGAAGAATTGTAGTACATATTTCTTAGGGTTGTCAGGGTTAAGTGAGTTGATAAAGGTTGGAACAGGGCCTGGCTCATGGTTAACACTATTTGTGTATATTATTATCTTTCGTGACATCATAGTTACTATATTTTGCATAATTAAAGAATTAGTAGCTATTTCTTTTGCTCTACTAGCTCTACGGAGACAGGAACCAGATCTTCTCTTCCTGACCATTATATCCCCAGGACCCAGAATAGATGTGGCTTTTGGTGGGTACTCAGTTAAATCCTTGTCACAGAAATGAAATGAGTGGCGCCTAACTCTGGTACTAAGTTGCTCTGTGACCTCAAGCAGATAGTTTCCCCTCTCTTGACCTCAATTACCTCATCTGTGAAATGAGAAGTAGGACTAGATGGTCAGATGGTCAGTCACGAAGGCTCTTCCTATCATTAACAGACCATGATCCTGTGATTCGAAGAAGAATATTAGTAATAGCTAACACATTACTGTGTGGGAGTTCTGAGTGTTTCACGTGTATTAACTCAGTTAATCCAGACCTTAAAAGCTCCGCGGATGTGGACTCTCCGGCAAAGATTTTGGGGGAGCTACATCCTCTTCCAGAAGAAGCTAAGCGGAAGCCTGTCTAGGGGCAGGCCCACGGCAGAACTTTGGTGCAGTGTGAGAGCCGCCTTTCATAGGAAAACAGTTTGCGCTCCTGACTGGGCCACCTTTCGCCCCTTGCACAGGGAGCAGCCCATTTGGTGAGGGTCGGGGATAAAGGGCTCATTCTTCCCTCTTCATGTGCAGGAGAGTCAGCCTTGGGGTGGGGAGTTGCTTCTCAAAATAGAACTTCCTAGTATGATTCCAAAGAGGCCCAGAATCAATCACGGCTGTGATGGCCATCCGACAGAAACTCTGACTACTTATGCACGCACACACGCACGCACGTGTGCCCACAAGCCCTCACACACCTCTCTCAAAGGGCGGGGACTGGTAACCTATCTGCAGTTTAACATCAGTAGCCACAGCATGTGTTTTAACCCAGCAAATGGTAACTTCCTGTCATGGGCCCTCAACAAAAAGCGCCTTTATTCTGGGCAGAGCTCTCTGGACCCCAGGGTTTGTGCCCAGCCTGCTTCAGGACCCCACATGAAACCGGATGTAAAGTGTGAAAGGTGAGGCGGGTGCCACAGGCTGGCCTCAGCCGCTCCCACCAGACTAAATAGAAGCTTCATTGGTGGCGTTAATCACTAGGCTGAGGCAGCGGGCACTTCAGCCTCTCATCTTTCAATGGTCTCTTCACCACGGGGAAAACGAGTCACTGACTCATTTGCAATTAGCTGACCTAACGGGACAGATTTTTCCATGCTGGATTCTGTGGTAACAGGATTTTATTGTCCCATTAGAGATATTTTGAGCCAGTCTCATTTCCAGGCAATTACGCTTTTGAGTCTGTGACACAACCCCTGGGCACAGCTGCATCTAGGGTCCTTGATTAGGCACAAAAGCCACACTCTCTTGGGTTCTATGGGAAAGAGGCTCCAAGTCCATACTGCGACATTTTACCTACACGGGCCAAGCCGAGGGAGGTTCTGTCAGAAACGGCAAGATGAGGCCTGGTCAGAGCTATAAGACCCCATGGTGTGTAGGGAAGGAGGGGGCTGACAGCAGAGGGATGGAGACATTAAAGTATAATGGGGTGTGCTCCGAAACAGACATGCCTTCCTCTCATGTGATTCAGTTGGGGCAGGTTATGCCTGGCTTGTGCCACAGTGGTGTGGGGGAAAATGCTACCCCAGCACAGGGTTTCTGTGCCAGCCCGTGTGTTAGCCCGCGCTGCGACTCTGGGCGGGATGCTTCACCTCACGGGTCCTCGTGTTCTCATGTGCATACACAGGGTTGGATTATATGATCCCTAAGCTGCTTTCTAGTGGTAACACCCTGGTGTTCGGTCACCGCATAGTTGCTGGGGTGCCAGGCATCGTTCCAGATGTTGGGAATATGGTAGTGAACATGGCAAAGCCCTGCCAGGAGCTTCTGAACAGAAGCCAGTGGAAAGAGACAGCTAACAAGCAGGAGGGTAAGCGCCTGACCTGAGAGGCAGAGAGTGGAGCATTTAGCTTCTTGAGAGAGGATGTCCAGAAAAGTCTCTGAGGAGGTGACATTTGAGCTGAGATCTGAAGGAGGATATAAAGGTAGGCATGCAAGGAGCTTGGGGGTAGGGGTGGGAAACAAGTTTTCTAGTCAGAAGAACAGGTAGGACCAAATTCCCTGAGAGGGAACCAGCTTGGCATTGCCACAGGATGGGAGGAGGCCTCTGGGCCAGGGAGAGCACCATGAGGGGGGCTGACAGGCGGGCAGGGAGCTTACTTGAGAGAATATCAGGAGGGGGAAGCAATCTTTTGGAAAAAGTTAAAGACTGTTTTGTAATATTTCTTAACATTACCAGTTTGATACCTGGGATCTTGTTTTCCTGGGCGGGGCCAAGTCCTACTGTGATCTCAGGCCTGAGGGTTCAGCGTGGCTGCCATACAAACAGCATCCTGTAGATTCCCTTAACGGGGACATGGATATACTCAAGCGTTTCTGATCTGATCGAGGATATGAAAGCCTTGGTTGGTATGCGGTCCACAGTCTCCTTGGTAACAGCCCTGGATGCCTTCTCCCTTGAGTTCCCAGACACTACCTCCATACTTCTCCCTCTTTCGGACCTGTCCTTGTGCTGGGAAGTGGCTGCAGTTTCTATGTAAGGCATGCTGGCCCGTGTAAGAGAAACCCTTCCTACCAGAAGTTGGAATCCTCTCTCTTGACCTCTGAGTAACTGTTTCCCTCAGCATGCTTTGGGCCTAACAGCCTGCCCCTGCTTCCCTCGGGCTCCCACTCAGAGAAGCAGAATGGTTCCCTTTGGCCCCGTCGACTACAGGGAGCAGCTACTGTTGTCAGAATCCCTTCTCGCGGCTGTCTAGGCTTCAGCCTGTCTGTCTCCCTCACAGGAGGCAGCCTCCCACCTAATCCCTCGGGGCTCCACTCTCCAACTGTCAGGGAAGACAGATGGGGAGCAGAAGAATTCATACATACTCTCTCTCCCCTACTAGCTGCCCTTGCCATCCTTGTTGACTGGCTCCCGTCCTTGCTGGGGTGGCCCTTATGTAGCCCAGTGAGGAAGTCTGTGTGGACTGGCCTGCAAACTAGGAGCTCTCAAAGGGAGCCTGGAGCGCCTCACCTTCCTCCCCTCTGACTGCACTAAAAGGGGCTTATTTGCATAGCTGTCTGGGAAACAGAATAGAATGTAGAAGAAGCAGCACTTGAAAGGCACTTCTCTTATTCCTAGTTCTTTCTAGAACTGCTTCCCCTCCTCTGCCGTCCACAAAAGCACCCCTCCCATCCCCTCTCCATTGACTTATCTCCACTCCTTCCTCCACATTCACACCAAGCCCAAACAATTCACCATTTCCTTCTTGTGCATCTTTCAGGACTTAGTGAATGTGAACCAAAAAGAGAGATGTTCTCTAAATGATAGGCACTAATAATAACCTTTGAAGCTGTTGGCTTGCTTCCTCTTCAAAAGTCTGCTTTTAGGCTGCAGTTCATAATTGAATGCAACTGTAAAATGCTATTTTTAATAATGTCACTGTGTTTTACTTGGTAGTATTGTTCTCTTGGGTTGATGGGATGGGACCTATCACATCTCTGTGACTAATGGTAAAGTTCGCAACCATACATGCATGTGTTCATATCTGTTCGGACATGCTGTGACTCACACACACACACACACACACACACACACACACACTCTCCTGTACTCCCAGTGGGGCTGTTCCTTCATTTGGATTTAACTTCCCCAAAGATCCCAGATTTCGAGCACAAAATCAGTATTTCTACTTGAGTGAACACCAGTCCAACTCTGGATAAGAAATCCTTTGCATTTCTCCTGTTGGTTACTTCGTAGACCAAGGTTCAATCTTTTGGAAGTTCACTGATTCCGTCCTATCAACTTTCATTAAGAGCATCTTATGAAATTAAACTGTGAGCATGACCAGTATTGTGTATATGCAACTTGCAAGCTGAGTTTAACTTTGTGGAATTTCTTTCCCCTCAACAAGTACCCTTTCAATAGCCCTACTTCCCGGATGGAACCCTGTTTGATGAGCAGTACTCCCAGACTGCATCCCACCCCAGTCACCCCCCGATGGCCAGAGGTGCCCACAGCCAACACGTGCTACACAAGCCCGTCTGTGCACTCCACGAGGTACGGAAACTCTAGTGACATGTACACACCCCTGACCACGCGCAGGAATTCCGAGTACGAGCACATGCAACACTTTCCTGGCTTTGCTTACATCAACGGAGAGGCCTCCACAGGATGGGCTAAGTGACTGCTATCGCAGGAATCCATATTTAATATTAATAATAATTATTAATAATAATAAACCCAACAACCCACCCCCAGAAGACTTTATCTCTATACATCATAACTCACGGACTATTCCTAGGTGTCCGTTTTCCTAATGAACGTGAGTCTGGGATTCAGTGTGGGATGAATCAACTTTAGTTCAGAAACAGGACTCACTAAAAGCCAGTGAGATTGGGTTCCTGTAGCCAAGCCAGACTTGACTGTTTCTATAGAGCACTATTTCGGGCAGGCCAATCTGTGCCTTCTCCCTCTGTTCCATGACTTTGCTTTGTGTTGGCAAACATTCCCCGTAAGCTACTTATTTTCCTGTTGACAAAAGCTCATTGGTCTTAATGGATACTAGAGACAGAGTCTGGTTTGTGTTCTTGGATGGGCACATAATTTACCAAGAGCATTCACCTTGCCATCTGTCTGTCCTCTTCCTCTGCAACGAATAGCCCTCAGGTATGTTCTACGCATTCCTTCTTCCTGGTGGTGCCTTCACTGCTTCCTGGAGCACCAGGGCTAAATGCTGGTGGCTGGAAAACTCTAGATTCCCTGTTATTGCACCCATGTCTTTCACAGTACCTGCATTGTCTTGGAATGTAAGCACTGTCTAGAGGGAAGGAAGAGGCCTGTTCTGTATGCCTTAAGTTGACTGAGGTTTGTAGGGGACCGGTTCTTCTACATACAAGTATTTGTCCTAAGTTTGCACAATGGCTAGTGTCAGCAGAAGGCAGGAGAGGGGTTTTGAAAATTCTGTGAGAATGTGGATTTATGGTATTGAGTATCACACTCAGCTCTGCTCTATTAACTTTGTGAAACCAGTTGGACCAAACGTTAACTTACCAAGCACCAAGTGTGAAGATGACTTTCCTGGTTCCTTCATAAGACCATAATAATTTCCGACACTTTGATAGAAAAAAACAATTCAAAGCTGTGCCTTTGAGCCTATACTATACTGTGTATGTGTGGAAATAAAAAATGTATTGTACTTTTGGAAAATTTTTTCGTAGGCATTTCTCTGTCAGATTTGTAGCAATTTGTGAGGTTTGTTAGAGATTAACATAGGTTTTCTTTCTGTATTATAAAATGCACCAAGCAATTATGGTGGACCTATTACCCTATGGGTAAGAAATAAATGGAAATATGACATCGGATGTTTTAGCAGTTGTTCTGTAAATAAAATCTTTGATCACACCACTCAGTGTGATAATCATGTCTACAGCTAAAATGGAAATAGTTTTATCTGTACAGTTGTGCAAGATATGAATGGTTTCACACTCAAATAAAAAGTATTGAAATGACCTCTTTCTTCATTTTCATTTTGCATTTGACGTGACCTGTGTGTGTGTCTGTCTGTGTGTGTGTGTGAGAGAGAGAGAGAGAGGAGAGACAGAGAGATAGAGATAAATAGCGACATATAGCATCGTGAATACTTAGGGTATAAGTAGTCAAAACAGAACTAGGTGGTCTTATCTGGTTGTGCTTATCTACTTCCCCCCATCATCTTGTCATAAAACAGTCATTACAATTTGGATAAGACACACATCTGGTCCTTGAATGATTTAGTATCGACAGCCTAATTGAGGTTCGCAGGGGACCAATTCTACATACAAGGATTTGTCTTAGGTTTGCACGATGGCTAGCATCAGCAAAGGGCAGGAACCTTTCAGCTCTTACAGGGAATATTATTCTTCAATACCAGCATCGTTAAGAGGTCCCCCGGTACTTAGCTCATTATGCTTTAATGATCACTGGGTGTAAAGATATTTCAAGTGCAGTGCTCTAAATACTAATAAACTTCTGGGTTAGAACAGTAACGTTACTGAATACTTTATCAGCAAATTCTTCTCCAGCGCTGCATTTTGGCTCTAGGACTGAGGAGTGAGGATACAGAGGCAAAATGACTATTTTGTCCAAACGTTAAAGAGTAGGATCTATGAGAAATTCAGAGCCACAGATTTCCAGAAATGGCAGCAGTGACTATTTTAACTAAAAGGCAAGAGAATTTGACAACTCAATTTGCATGTTGAAAGATTTATTTTTAAAGCCAAGCTCTTACTTGCTATTACATAACATATTTATACCTAAAAATGATTTTAGGATTAAAATGATATATTTTACATAGCATCCCCTTAAAAATATTTCACTATGTTGTTCAACAAAAAGAAAGTAGATGTTGGGTTTCACTCCCTGAAGGTAAATTAGTTTGATCTCTCGGTCACGATGTATTAGTTGGCCCTGTCTGAGGAAAGCAGGATGGGGGGGAGGGGAAGAAGAAGGAAATGTGCTTTAGTCACCGTATAACAGGACCCTGAGAAGAACCAGACCTGTTGCTCTCTTAAAATTGAAAGCTAGTGCCCCATAAAGGAAAGGATGTAGTCAGTCTGACGTTGGACTTACCAAGCATGAAAACATGAAGCAATTGCCACATTTCTAGCCAAGTAGCAGCAGCACGTAACGAACAACACTCATGTGCAAGTAACAGCCACAAGGTCGTTAAATGGACAGATCTTCAGGCAGAGATCGCACAACCAACAAGGGCCCAAACCCAGAGAACAGAGTGGTCATTCCAAAGACTTTGCAGGGGAGAGAACGCGGACCTCCTCCTCACCGCAGAGCCGAGGGCTGACGGTCAGCGCTGTGGGAAGAGGGCAGCTTTCCATGAGGGCAAATGGTCACTGGGCACTCTCTTCTCCAGAACGCAAGGTGCCCGCTCTTGGGAGTTGACTGTACTGCCCATGTTCCCAATTGTTCTAAACCTTCCATTTCAGAACCGAGAAGGATCTGATTAGGAAAAGACAACAGCTGCTGTGAACTCGTGACTCAAACGCACCTTCTCTCCCCTCTGATGGTTCCTCGCCAGTCACCAGAATGGGAACGGGCAAGGTTGGCAGCTGGGAGTAGGGCCAGTCACTTGTCAGAGGAAGAACAGAGGAGTCTTGGCAATAAAGGGACACTCCCCTCCTTAGGACTCTTTCTGAAAAGGACTCTGCCAGCTTGAAACTGGCTGAAGTCAGGAACAGCAGCCAGGACGGCTCACCCACGTTGCAGGCCTGTGGCGTCCTAGGCATCCATCCTGCTGTGTCCCTTTGTCAGGCCTCTCGTATACCCCAGGTCCGGGAAGAAAGGGAATCTGTGGCCCCTCTGAGACTGCAACCCAGTCAGAGACCAATCAGAAACTTGTGCCATTGGGTAAGCCCAACCCAAATGGGGAGAGGGGCTGAAATCGTGGAAAGAGAACTGAAAGGGAGTCTTGGCTTCACCACCACATGACCTTGGAGGAGTCACCTCCTCACTCTGGACCTCAAGCGGGCACATTCGAGGACTATGACATCTCAGATTATGGCCTGTGCGCTGATGGGGCAGGGCCGGCAGATCTGGGAGAGGAGGGCAGGCAGCTTAGGGGAAACAAAGAACGGACTGGCAGCTGGGCAGTGATTCAGAGGGAGCCGCAAGAGAGAGGCCGACGGCTCCACCAGCTGGTGCTCAGAAACTGCCTGAGGTTTGCGCCCATGAGCCGGCCCGTAAACCTGTCCCCCGCCACCACGTGAGGCGTACCCCCTTCCTCAGAGCCAGCCCCACCCTCTTCCATGACTCTGGGCAGCGGTCTTCTGCCGCTTCCCCTGCCTCCAGCTCTGTCCTTCACACTTGCTTTAAAGTGACATCAATCAAAATGTCTGAAGCGAATCTGCCGATAGAAAGAGCAAAAAACAACCAAAATCCAGGCTGTTTGTCCCAACGTCTTGTACCTCTTAAAGGCAGAATCACAAGATTTTTTTAAAAATTGAATGCTGGGGAGGTGATGGCATAAATACTCCCTTTATTACAGGGAGAGTGTGTCGGGGCGGGGAGGGGGGTTGATGAGGTCTCCTGAAGCACAGAGGCCAGACTTAGTCAAGAGCCTGAATATGCAAATCGTTGTCACTGGACGCTTAAGAGAAAAAAGCTGGCTATCCTCCTTGGCTTCCAAGTGAAGCAGCGCGGAGATGAAATCCGGGTCCCACCAGAGATGTTAGAGAAGGGCCATTCCTGCTCTAAGTAGGATTGGGCTTCAGTGGTTCTCAGCTCTGGCTGCCCAGTAGAGCTACCCCGTCACCTTTTAAAAAATACTGATGTAGAGATCCCACCGCAGTAAATAACTGGCCAGGAATGTGACCCCCACCCCCACAGCATCAGCAGCTGTCGAGCTCCCCAGGTGATTCTAATAGGCAGCCAAGGTTGAGAACCCTTTCCCCCTTGAAGCTCTAAGATCCAGGGACTGCCATTCCCTGAGTATGCACCCCAGGTTTCTTTTGGTCAGGGTTCCAGTCTGTCCAGAGTGGAGACGAGGTCGCTCGCCATAATCTGCGCTGCCTGGTTTCCCCACAGCTGACGAGGCTTCCCCTAGGGGCACTGCTTTGTTTGCCCTTCAGCCCGGCCCACCTCCCTAGCACTGTGCCGCCTGCCCTGCTAACCTGGACCTTCTCTGCTTCAGTTCGTTGGCAGCCTCCCAAGCTGAGCCAGCTTGGACACGGCCCCTGTGGTTTCCTCTTCTTCCAACGAGGTCAGAACCTTTTGTGCTTCGTCAGCCTCCTCCCTGAAGCTCTCCCCCCATTCCTCCCCCTCCACCTCGCCGCGCCCCCCAGCCTTCTCACCCCCATATTTTGCTGCTGCTGGTGTAGGTGAGACGGAAGACGTGGGCCCCAAGAGTTGAGAAAGGAGCTGTTGCTAGGAAAGGAGTGTGGGTGAAGAGAGGTGGTGGGCGGGAGAAATAGGGCTCCCCAGTCGTATTCCTCCCTTCGCCATCACAAATGCCTCAAGAGCTAAAACCAGTTGTTTGAGCAGGAGGATGAGAAATAATGAGGTCTGACCGCGACAGCAGGGGTGAGAGAATCAGTCTCAGGAACAGCGGCAGTGCTGCCACTTGGTATTTAGAAGAGCCTCGGAGAGAAGTTGGGACAAGCGAATTCTCCGGGAACTGCCAGACTGTGCTCCCACCAAGGCGGGTGTCCGAAGTGTCCCGGCCCACGCCTCTCAGATCCCATCAAGGGCGAGCACCGAAATGTCATCAAGGCAGAGTGACAGTCACGCTCACCTCCCCTCGCTCTCAGCCACAGGGGGCACATCTCTGAATGGGGTCTGCCTGCCTTGATGGAGGTTCCCATGTCTTGGGGTCTGCTCTGCGCCAGGCACATCATCAGATGCCCCGTGTCCGTTCCTCACAACCTCCTTGCAATGTCAGTGGCGTCATCATTTCTGTGTACCGATGAAGAGATGGCGGCATGGAGCCCTGCGCAAAGTCCCACACAGTTAGCGACAGGGCTGGGGTTTGAAGACAGAACAGCCCTACTCCGGGGCCTGTGCTCTTCCTACAACAACACTCTGCCTTCTTCCTCCTTCCTCCTTTTGTCTCCACTCCACCCCACCCCCAGGCCTCTCTCCTAAGTGCCTTTGGCCGCTGCAGTTTTTAAATCAACCTTGACCATGGTCATAGAACCTACTGGGGTTGAAAAGAGTTTCAGAAGTTCTGGGAAATTCTTGAGTGCGCTAAACGAAGGCAGCTTCTCAGCTGGGCACCAGATCTTTCCCTGCTCCCGGGGCGGCATTCCACTCACCGTCGGTTAACAGCACACCAGCTTTCCCTCCGTCATTTCCCAGGGTACATACAAACCATACATTATCAAGGACCAAGATTGGTCGTTCTATACAGAAACAGGAACAAAAGAAAATCAGTAATAATGTAAGAAAAAAAAAATACCAGGTCACAGGAGGATTTTTATTACCAGGTTGAAAAAAGACTCCGCAGGGGAGGTGCAATGAGCCAAGTATTCACTAGAATGAAGTCATTTGAAGGGGGGAGGCGGGGTGGACGGGGGACTGGCTACCTCTTGCTGTTCAGGTCACTACCCTTTGACAGCGGTGGCCTCTGACCTCAGCAACCCTACAATTCTGTTTTGACTGACCCTGAAACCCATGAAATTCAGATGTAGGCACTGCCCAAAAGTTGAGATAAAGCTGACTAATATGGGAAAAGCTCCCGGTATGTGCCCCCAGCTGAAAGGAGCTGGCAGTTCTTTGGCGGTAGATGCAATTTATTCTGTCCTCCTCCTTTCAGGGAAATGCTAATCCTTCATAGGCAACTGGAGGGGAAGACTAAAATGTGTTGATGATGAATGACAATAACTCTTTGTCCACTCCTGCCTCCTCCTAGGATTGAAACTTAAGAGTTTAATCAAATGTTGGTAAGTAAATTAATGCTTTACTGCATAAAGAGTTAAAAAAGCAAGTAGTAGGAAGAAGGGCTGTGAGACTATATTTCTTCTGACGTGTGAATCTCAAACGCTTAATTTCAAGGACACTGATATGGGGGGTGTGTGTGTGTGTCTGTGTCTGTGTTGTTTTAGTCTCCTTATTTACACATACACATAGATGACACTCAGTGTCAGTGTCCCTAGACTGTCCTATCCTATGTTATAGCATGTCAGCGTTAAAGACATTAACTTCAAGGCTGAAAGACCAAAACGGTGTGCTGGAATTACTCTTTTGTTGTTACACATCACCAACAACCAAACTCATGTGTTCCTGCATCACTAGGACTAACGTGACCTTTATCCCCGAATCTTCACATCATTGTGAGGGAGGCTGCGTTTTTCATTCCAGTTCAGGCAACATTTCCGTGGCTCCTGCACACTGGGTCTGCTGTGCTGGCCACTTTGACAGCCGTCTCCTGGAACCCTCCAAAGTAAGTATTATAATGCTCATTACAGTTGAGAAAATTGAGGTTCAAAGAGGGTGAATGACTTATCCCTGAACACCCAGGGACAGAGTTAAAATTCAAACTAGTCTTTCAGCTTTCAAGTTTTCCTGTTAGATACAAAAAATTGGTTGTCAGAAGGGGTTTTAAAGAATTCGACAAATGATGGGCTTCTGAGACACACACACAGAGTCGGGACTCAAACCCAGGTTTTCCAATCCCCGGTCCCGGGGCCTTTTGCCACATTACAGCATTGCCACCCAAAGCGCTGGGTTTTCCCAAGAGGTGTTTGGATGGGATTCCAAGCCAGCGAGATGCAAATAGGTCTGACCCACATTCCAGCTCTTGGATAAATAAAAACTCCTAAAGGGCAGAGCCCATTTTGTGTGCTTAATTTGAGAGTCCCACTGTGGACAGTCAATATTAAACAACGATAGCTACATCTGCCAAGGATTAACAGCGTGGGTTCGATTTTAGCAATTAAAATACTGGGAATAGGACTGAGGAACCTAATAAAGGTGCTGAAAGGCTGGATCAAGTAATCATTGATTTTTAGGAGTTTAAAAAAAAAACTTCGAAGTCCTCTGGTCCAACTCTAATTTTATAAATGAGACCCTGAGAAATTAAAATAATGTGCACAAGGATCTGACACCGCTGGCAACCGACCCTCTCCTGTCTCCCAGTGCTATTTAACTTTATGTCATATGGCATGGTAAGAGAATGTTTTCAGGAACGTAACATGCCATAAACTGAAGTTGGACCAGTTGGCTATGGAGTCACCATTGATTATGAAATGTCTCTCAGATTTAACTTTTACTTATCCCACTGACCAACTGACCTCTAAGAAATCTCCACTGCTGGCTTTCAAGTTTAACCAGGTTGGTATTTCTCAATAAGTGTCTTGTTAATTTTGGTCTCCTAAACTCCTCTCATGGCCTTCCCACCCACCCACCCCAATCTGCTGGCCCTCCAAGCTCTCTCCACTATTCTCTCTTTATAGTTCACCTTCTCCGAGAAGACTTCTCTGCTTCCTTGTCTTCCCATCAATGTTTATCTCACTTGGATTTGCACAGTACTTATGTTCAATTCTTTCCTTCCTACCAGAAAAGATTCATTTATTGCCTGGCTGTTTCTTAGATCCCCAAAGGACAAAATAAATGGTTTCTACTCACTTTTATTTTTTAATGGTGACTACGACAATGCCGTGCTCCAATAAACACCAAATATTTGCTAAAGGAACAAACCATGTTAATTAACTTCGCTACAGAAGGGAGATTATTGGTAGAAAATGAAAGAAAAACCACTTTCATCTGCTAGGTTATTCTGACTTCTCAAAGACTAACAAGTCACATGCACATGAGTTTGACAGTCTATTGAAAAACTAGTTCAGTGGTTGATACTCCATCAAAATATTGGTCCAGTGGTTCTCAGCCTTGGCTACTCACTCAAATCAACTTGGAAGCATTTACAGCTACCAAGACCTCACCACAGATCAACTGACTCAGAATCTTTGCAGGTATGCCAAGCAATGATTTGCATATGCCACAATGGTATTTGATCTGCACATACTGATTTATACAACCTCACCCATATTAATAGATTTCTCTAAAGAATAAGCATGATCAAATATGGTTTTGATTTGTGATTTGGTTATGGTTTGGATATGGTTATGGTTTGTGATTCTTAGGATCACAGAATTTTAGAACTGAGAACTAAGATACTATCTGGACCAACCCTTTTATTTTACAGCTGAAGATTGTGATTTAAGAGAGATTGAGAGAGTAGCCTGACACAGTGGCAAGGTGACTGTTGAGTGACAGGTCATGTCCTGAATCAGTGGAATTCTCTGAACTCCAGTTCAGGAGCCGTAGCAAGTAAACTAAATTGTTCAGTTTTTAAATTTCTACTTTCTTCTATAGAAAATGTATAAAAATGTGTGTGTGTGTGTGTGTGTGTGTGTGTGTGTGTGTGTGTGTGTGTAAGATTTGGATTTTAAAAGCTGTTAGCACCAGGTACTCCTTAAAGACCAGTCTAACACATACCATCCAGCCCATTGTCACAGCAGAGGAAATGCCACAGCGGGGATATATCAAAGTCCAAAAGAAATGACTAGTATGTATTTGCAGGTTTTTTCATTGGCCCTTAACTATACCACTTACTAGCAAACTTATTGCTTGTGAGCAAGCTAATCAACACCCTGAACTTCCCTTTTCTCTATAAAAAGGAAGATAATGCCTGTCCTATTGACCTTGCACTGTTCAGCTATTAGAAGGATTAAATCAGATGATCTATGTGGAGACATCTGAGAATAGTAAGGCACTGTGTGTATATATGTATAGAATTATTCTATTACTATCTTTCAGAGCAATGACTGGTTGCTTTGATTACCTGGGCTCTGCATCCTAATTCCTCAGTACCATGCCACCCAAGAATCAACAGGAACTCGAGTTAGTGCTGGACTAGATGCTCTGATCACTGAAAGTATCACACAACTAAATATTCAGGGAGGTAAAGTGATGTAGTGACCAGGATTTAGCTAGTCTAGGCTCTAGTCCCAGAGTCTGCTTTTAACTATTGACTTTGGACAAGTCACTTAATTTTTCTGGGACCAGAGTCTCGTCAGTGGTCAAAGGATGACTTGAATTAGAGTCAAAGATCCTTTTGATTTGTAAAATCAGAATATTAGTGCTTAATTAAAATTACTAAAGTGCAATTTCCCAAGTTGTTAATTGATGTGGTTTCACATTTTTTAAATCTCTTTTTACAAATACAGGGTTGGAGCCTAAAAACATAAGCCTATTTCTGGTAAACAGACATTTGGAACACATGTATAAGACCCTCTTTAAAATAAACATCTCAGAGCACCTGGGTGACTCAGGTCATGATCTTGAGGTCCTGGGATCAAGCCCCACATGGGGCTCCCTGCTCAACAGGGAGTCTGCTTCTCCTCCTCCCTCTGCCCCAGCTCATTCTCTCTCTCTCTCTCTCAAATAAAGTCTTTTTAAAAATTCTATAAAAGAAACATCTCAACTCAGATACTTTAAGCTTGTTAGTATCCTGTCCTGGTGCCCTTGCTCCAAAAATAAAAACATGGTTACCCAAAAGGCTTGTAATACACTACTGGACACAGCATAGGCACCCAAATACTGTTACCTTACAGCTCTCAGTTTGAGCCCTAGCTCTTGTTACTTAGCTCATTGGAGCCTGTTTTCTTATCTATAAACGGGAACAGTACCTTCCTCAATGATCGACTGAGATAGCGTATATTAAAATATTTTGTAAACTGTTAAAAACAATTGCAAGATATTACTATTACCTAAGGAATGTAGCTTATTATACCGTGACCTAAGAACTGTACTTTTTCAAGAGATCGATTAAAATCTTTTTGAATTAATTATACACACAGCACCTACTCCAGCGCCTGGCTCAACAAATATGCTCCATAAATGTCTGCCTCATGAAAAGTATAATTCACAGAAAGACCAAAAGCTCCATGAGCTTAGATTCCATAATTCTTTTTATCTCCAAATTCCCAGAGCTAGCACAGCATCTGACACATAGAAGAAATACGATAATTATTAGATGAATAAATTTTTGTCCCCTCTAGTTCCTCTTCAGCAAACAGCTCAAGAGGTAAACATGGGTAGAAGAGGCATCACAGATGATTTTTGGTAAAGGCTGCTTGGAATGGAACTGAAAATTACTTGGAAAATTCAAGTAGCTTGGGAGAGCAAAAAGAGCCTAGACTGAATTCAGGTTCAGTTTCCAAATTGCCCAATCTTGGTAAATGAATCTGTTAACCTCTCTCCAAGACTGTTTCCTCATCTTAAAATGAAAATAAAATGAGAACAGTTCCTCCCTCATCGTCTTAAGCACTAGAATGGAAGCTCCGTAAGAGCAGGGACTTTATTTGGGCCCCGCTGTAGGACACCGAACGGTACTGAACTTTACTAACAGTGAGTGCCAGGCACAACACAGGTTCTCAAATACTCGTTGACTTTGTGAGAAACTGACTGAGAGGACGCAGGTGAAGTATGTAACAGAAAAATTGCACAAACACTTAGCAAACGTGAGCCTCTTTCACCTTCACTTTCCCCATCACCACTATCATCACTAGTACATCAGTGTTATTACATGACTGGCGAGTGTAGAGCAGCTGCCTTTGGGGAAAAGACCCGGATTTACCAGCTATGTGACTTAGGACAAATTACTTAACCTATCCGGGTTCCTTTGCTTCCACAAAAATCTCTGTGTTGTGAGAATCAGAAGCTGCATGGCGACCACCTAACACTGAGTCCGGAGCCCCCGCGGCACGCGATACGTGGCAGCGACTATTACAAAGGCAAAAAAAAAAAAAAAAAAAATCCTTTAATCCAGATAACCGCCTGCAATTTCCCACATTACTGTAGCTGAATACATAACATGACCGCAAACAAGGGGAGGAAGGAAAGAATTTCAAAGAGACCGAAACCGCTAAACGAGAAAAAGAGGGAATTAAACCGGTGCTTGGCAGTTCCCACCAAGGGGTGCCAGTTTCCGCGACTGTCAACCTGCCCGACCAGCCGAGGCTAAAGCAGGACAGTCAGCTCCGATAGGAACAAAAAAGAGGCAGAGCCGACGCTTACACCCTCCCCCTAACGGTCTCTTGGCCGCGGGCCTCGAGCGTCCCGGGGACTCCCGTTTCCGGCCCTGACCGGACCACAGCTCCCAGCATGCCTTTGGCGGGAAGTCTTTCCCGCTGGATGACTACTAATCCCGGCATGCCATTCGGCACTCCAGTAAATTACATGGAAGAGTGAAATGCCCCCAACGGACGCAGGGAATTGTAGTCCATTTAGCTGCTGGCTCTTGGAGGGGCGGGGAAGAGCCGGGTCGCTCTCGTCAGCTGAGGAGAATGATTCATAGAGGAGGGTCAGAAGAGAAGAACAGTTCTGTTTGCAAGAGCCCACTTAAGAGGCTGGTGTCTTCTCCGAGGGAGGAAGAGGCAGGAGAGTAAACGAGGCCTCGGGCCTGACTCCGCCTCGGGCCGCCCGTCAGGCCTCTATCGAGTTCTGGGCCTTGACGGGGGCGGCCGCGAGGCGCCGGTTGCTGGGGGACCGTGACGTCGCGGGGTGAAAGTTGAGGGGCGGTGACGTCGGCCCTGCCCGGGCGGAGGCTGGCGGGTTGGAGGCAGGAGGGAGGGAGGGAAGGAGGGAAGGAAGGAAGCTGGGAACGAGCGAGCGAGCGGGGGCGCGAGGCGTTTACCTGGAGGCAGCGGCTTGGGCGCGCAGAGCGGCCGCGGCTCCCCCGCACCTGCGGCCATGGATGAGGAGCGCGCCCTCTACATCGTCCGGGCCGGCGAGGCGGGGGCTATCGAGCGGGTCCTGAGGGATTACAGCGATAAGGTAAAAAGCCCTGGCCCCGGGCGTGCGGTAGAGCACCCCCGGGCCGCCCTCGGGGCTTGCACATCGCATCCCTCCCAACCCCCTTCATTCCGGGGATGCGCGTTGCTCTCCCCCGAAAACGTTTCCGGCTTGGGCATGCGTGTTTGTGCCCCCAGCCTTTCCTGTCCGTGCATCCTGCATCCCCCTGCCCCCACTCTGGCGCCCACTCCTCTGATTCCGGCCCAGCAGCCAGTCCTACGGTCCTCCTCCCAAGCGTGCAAGTCACACCCCCGGAATCCGTAGATGTGCGTTTGTGCCCTGTGCCCCACTCTGGGATGCATAAATGCACGCGAGGCTTCCTCACCTGTATAGCATGAAAATCCGTGTTTCCGTGCTTAAACACGGCCCTTGATATGCATAAAACCTGTCAGCCACGATGGCAGTTCTTTATATACCTATAGCACCGTACACTTTCCAAGGTTTGATGTCTTTTATATGGTTTAACTTGATTCTTAGAGTGTTTATAGGGTAGATGGTGTCATCCTTCCCATTTTATAGATGAGAAAACCAAGGCGCTAAGAACTGAAATCATGCCAAGGTCATGGACGTACTATGTTGTAAGTGGGGGGGAGATTCTGACTCCGAGTAATACCTATTATTTGTATCGCATTAACAGCTTTCCCATCCATTATCTCATTTAATCTCGACAGCAGTCCTGTGAGGTTTTATCTTCGTTTTGCAACTGAGATCCTATATCGGTTAAGTAACTTGCCCAAGGTCATACTTGTGAGCTGGGATTCTAACCTAGGTCTTCAAACCATTCATTGTTCTTTCCACTTTACAACTCTCCAGTTAATAGGTATCTTGTTATAAATCCCAGCCACCTCTCTGAATGTTTCTCCAAGAACCGTTAGCTTTCCATTACTTTTCCTTCCAGGAATTTCACATGCTCACTTCAAAAGGTAGCATACCACGCCTTTATTCTTCCGTTTAGAAGACTACTTTATAGGAATGACTGACTACTCACTTCTGTGAAAACACACTCAACACACCAAGTCTCACCCTAGCTATAGCATCTTTCTTCCTTTCACTTCCACTCATAGTTTCCCCTTCTGTGTTTGCTATGTGCCCACCACTGCACTTTATTATACTTTTGTATGATTGAGCTGCCAGTGTGCCATTTCTGCCCTGGGTGGAGAAGATCCAAAAATAAGACACCTCATTTCCATTTAATCTTCCCAGCAACCCTGTAGGGAAAGTGGTGATATTCCCCATTTCACAAATGACACTTGGGTAATGTTGCCCCAAGTCCACATAGTCACTGAGAGATGGGGCTGAGATTTGAATCTAGGTTGTCTGACTGCTCTTTCTACAGTACTATGCTGCTTTCTTTGGGTAGATGTATGGATGGATTAAATTCTGTTTGTGTCCTAACTCCTTCGCTCTCTAATATGCTTTACTGTTGCATATCTGCCTAATTTAGAAGAAATTCATTTAAGGCATAGGTGTACATATTGTGGAGATTATATTCATTTAACTTGATTTATAACTCCTTTCCAAAAAGAATTTGAGGCAGCTACCAACTGATTTTCAAAAGAAAGGGTGTTGAATCAGCTAGTATTTATTTTGCAATTACTATATGCCAGATATCCAGCAATAAATAGGAACTTTCTTCCCTAGGAAAGGGAGGAGGAAAAACCTCCAACTGGACCTTACCACTTTCTTCAATATTCCTCCTTCCCTTCATGGCTAAACTGATTAGAACTCCAGATTCTATTCCTTCAATTTATCTCTTCCTCTCCTTGATCTCCCTCCAGGTTGGTTTCCACTTACTGCTCCTGACCAAGTGCTCTCAGAGCTTAGGTTCTAGATATCTCCAGCTCCCCTTGCACACTGGGAATGTTTTTAAAGTTGTAATGCCCAGTGTATATTATTTAAGGTGGTATTCCTGAAGTACTTTTTGGGCCTCACCTGAGAATGTTCTGACTTGATGTGAACCTGGTCAGTCCGCTCCTTCAGAGAAAAGCTGTCATGTTTAATGCTGATTATAGTAGGGCTAGCGTGCAAGGAAAATCGCTGAGGTTCATGTTGGCAGTGGGGCTTTGCCCCTCAAGGCAAGAGAGACCTTGGAGGCAGATGAATAGGAAGGGGAAGTATGATTGTGGTGGTCTGGCAATAAAAATGAGGAGGGGGAATTAAATTGCCCAGCTCTATGGGATATGGAGTTGGAAACCCTGAAAAAGTATCTTCCTTATCTGAAAAAATAGATTTGAGAAAATTTAGAGTAAGAGGTGGTTATGGGGCATTGAGGAGTCTAACCAAGAATGGAAATGAATGATGTACAGAGAAAGTGACTGGCTCGTTATTTGGGGAGGAGATTCTCTAATAAAGCTAGAACTTGGGACAGTTCTAGAAACACATTTGAGGAGGGTATGTAAATATCCTGGACCATGTCAGAGGCTGGGTTCTGACTGGTTGAGTTCATTCCGCAGATTTTTGCAGAGGAGCATGTTTAATGGGCTGTTCCCTCCAGATAGTGGAAAGAAGGTAGAATTTAGAGTCAGATAAATCTTGGTTCAAATCTGCCTTTTATTGGCTTCATGGCTGTGGATGCTATTTTAAGCCTGAGTCTTTGTTTCCTTATCTGTAAAATAGGGATAACGGCTTAAAGTTTAATGCTATACACTGAGCACAGTGCACCTAGGAGGCATTTACTCAGGGAGTTATAGTTCTAATGATCAAGGTACTCAAGAGGTCCTGTGGCCATAGCACAGGCTCTGGAGCCAGACTGCCTGGACTCTGATCTTCAACTCACCATCCATGTGGCCTAAGACAAGTTACATAACTTTGTTGTGCCTCAGTTTCCTCACCGGTCAAACAGGGACAATAATAGTACCTACATCATAGGTTTGTTGTCAGGATTAAATGAGTTATGTGTCTAAAGTACTTGTAACAGTGCCTGGCACTGAAGCAGAGCCTGTAACTGTTAGTTTCGAACAAAAAAGGTAGGAGTTAAACCTGTAGCACTGAGTTGATGTAGACTGATAAAAAAAAATTAGGGAGTATACTCCATCCTTTCTCTTTTTCCTTGACCCGTACATTTTCTAATGGGTAGCAAAATACCTTGTACCGGGTTAAGAGCACAGTTACCTATCAGGCTCTAGGTAACAGCATCTAATTTCTACTGTGGTACTGAGACTCTCATTTTTGAGCCTTCTTCCTTCATTCACTGACCCTTGTTATTCTGGGGAGAGAGAAGATCTGTCTATCTCAGAAAAAAATGAAACTCTTCTGTTTCTCAAGGGCATAATGCAAGTTGACCCAGCATAGGAACGTATTAACAAACAAATAGGAAGAATGGTTGTTTTTTTTTTTTTTTCATTTGTCTCAATTCACCTGTTAACCTTTATTGAGTGCTTACTATGTTCTATGTATTGTCTATCCCAAGCATTTTCACATGTCATCACATATAATCCTCCTACATTAAAACTTATGAGGAAGATAGAAGTATTCTCTTTTGGCGGGGAATAGGAAATTGAGGTTCAGAAAGACAAAGTGGCTATCTGTGGGCTCAAGGGCACATAGCTAGAAGTGGCAAACCTAGTCTTTAAATTCCATATCCAGGACTCTTTTTGCAAGGTCATGTTGCCTTTACCCTGTCTATTCTGTGTTTTTGAGCACAGAAGAGAAAAAGGTTTTCAGGACCAATACACTATTTCCTTTGGTTCCTGTTGGGTCCTAATCACCTCCACTCCAGTTATAGAGTGAGCTATTAGTTATAGGACGTATGGATTCTTCTAGTGTAGGCTGTCCAGGCTCCTTCTACTCCTTCAAGTTCTGTTCTGATATCAGATTTAGTAGAGAGGTGCCTGGGTGGCCCAGTTGGCTAAGTGTCTGCCTTCAGCTCAGGTCATGATCCCAGGGTCCTGGGATGGAGTCCCTCATCCATCCAGCTCCTTGCTCGGTGGGGAGTCTGCTTCTCCCTCTGCCTCTGCCCCTTGCCCCTCCCCCCACCCCAACGTGTGCTCAGTCTCTCTCTTTCTGTCAAAATAAATAAATAAAATGTTAAAAAAAAACATATAGTAGACAGATTGGTTGCCATCATTATGATTATCAGAACAAACAGTGATCAAGTGCCCTGGGATGTACGGTAGTATCGTAGTTTCTTAAATCAGAGGATATTTAGACTAGAAGGAATCTCAAAGTTAATTGGATCTGTTCCCTTCAGTTAATAGGTGAAGAAACTGAGGCCTAGAGTCATCAACTGTGGTGATAAGAGAGATGGCTTGGTGGCCATAGAGACTACCTGGGCATATGATTGCCCCATAGCAATCTCCAACAGGATTCCATTTTGGAAATATGACAAATTTATGACCAAATTAAAGATAAAAGTTATGTAAGATACAGGCAAATAGTAGGTCTCTAAGAGTATTCCTCATAAGAGAGGAAAATGATACTGATCGCAGTGAGGTGTTCATTTATGTGCTAGAAGAACCTGATTGATAGGGACCTAATATTGAGACAGTTCTAGAAATACAGACTACACGTTTGAATAGGGTACGTAAAAATTCTGGACCATGTCAGAGGACTTTTTGCTTTCCACTTTGAGGCTGAGTTCTGACACTTTGAGGTCATTCCACAGATTTTTGCGAAGGAGCATGTTTAGTGAGCTGTTCTTTGTTATACCTTGTTCTTGTTTCCAGACTGGATTATATAATCTCAGTTACTGGCGTTTAGTTCTAGGAATAATCTCTATTCGTGAAACACGGCACAACACACACACACACACACAGACACACACACCCCACCCCAGAAGGCTAATTCCCTTGTATCAGTACTGTTTATCTTCTAAAATGTGAAATAATTCCTAGTTCTCCAATAGGTCAGTATTTGGCTAGATGCCACATCACAGGCCATGCTATAATAACAGTAGTGGCCACTTACTGAACACCTGCTATGTGCAAGGTGCCATACATAAAAGATAAGGAAACTCTGACAGGTAGTAAAGTTGAATAACTTGACCAAGGTCACACTTCTAGTAAACAGCAGGACTGTACTCAAACCCAGTGTTGTCTGACTCCTGAGCCTGAGCTTTTTAGAGCCTACTCACAGGATATAAAATCTATGGGGAGGAGTCTTCTTAAGTCTGGTGTGTCACTGAGCTGTTCCTAGTTTACTTGGTCTCTAAATTGAACAATGGTTTTACTCTTTAGTTTATATTTGACTTGTTGCTCCTGTTCATCTGGAAATTAAGCATATAAAGAAGATGAGGTGGTTGACTGTTGGCTAGCAGTTCTATAAAGGTATTTACAGCCAGAAATGCTAGTTCCCCTTCCCTTCCCTTTCAGCCTTAGAAAGGGTATAGAATAAGGGCTGGAAGTACTGAATAGATTAGGTACGATCTAAGTTGTATAAAAGAAACCGGCCTTGGAGAAGCCAACATCTTTGGATCCAAACAATCTTAGAGGGCTGAGCTTCTGAATAGATTGGCACATTCAAAATTCACTTTGTATTGCCTCACATGCCAGTATATTTTCTAATTAAATTAAGCCCTCATGCTAGTTAGGGCTTTTGCAAGCTTTTCTTTCTTTCCTTCTTTCTTTTTTAATGTTGTGGTTTTATGACCGGATCAGCCTTTCATTTAAAAGCAACAGAAAATTTAGTCCTTGGTACTCTTCTAAATTACCACCTTAAAAGATAAATTCTGTGTAGAAACTGTTAAAAAGATATTTTTATAACTTAATGAGGGTCTTTCCAAAAGATGATTTCTTTCTCTGTTCCTTTACCATAAATGCCAGAAAAAGTTAAGGAGAACCATTATATTGGCCACTAGGTTCATTTATTCTAGATAATTTATGGATTTAATATTTCACATATAATGGCAAAAAAATCCGCTTTCTTGGGCTCTAAGTGCAATTTATTTTCATTTGTATTGGACTTTTATTAAACTTCAGTTTACAGCCTTAGCCTGATGTCTGCTGCTTCTTTATCTAAAGTTAGTTTTTATTAAACCTTGCCTATAAATTCCTGAGTTACAGACTTCGGATTTACAACTTGTTCTTCCTTTCTCTTCTCTTTCTTTCTCTCCTTGTTCATTCATTCGTTTATCTTTTATTTTTTAAATTTCCCTTTTAATTATAAAAATAATATACCAACAATGAATTTTGTCAGACCTCACCAGAAATCCTACCACCGTTGTACAGTTGCTTTTATTTTTGCATTTTAACACTCGAGCCTTTGTTCGAATGCATCCATATACTTATGCAGGTACTGTCATCGTAGACATCTAGCTTGGTATTTTGCTATTTTTCCACTTGATGCTATTGTAATTTTCCACGTTGTTACAGAGATTTTTAGCCATCTTTTGTTTTAATTGCAATTTTATCAGGTGGATGCACAGCTGTTTCTTTCATCAGTCCCTGTTGTTGGATATTCAGATCGTCTCTTTCTTCCATAGTATTAGAAAACACTGAAGTGAATATGCTTACATATATAATTTTTCTCTCCTTCTGGATGATTTCATTAGGATAAATTCCTAGGAGTAGAAGTTCTGGGTCAAATGATGTGAATATTTTCATGTTTTCTAGTATATGTTGCCAAATTACTTTCACTTTTAGAGTTTATGTCAGTTTATACTGCTGCCAGCAATATCACACCTGGATTATTGATGCCCGTTTCTTGGAAGGCTTTATGTCCTCAGTCTTGCTCTCCTTTGATCTGGCCTGTAAGCAGCTGCTCAAAATATTCTTTCAGAATGCTCTATTGTTCACACCTCCCTCAGAATCTTCCTTTAGTTGCTTATCACCTATCTGCCAGTCGAGGTATAAATTTT
The DNA here is from genome assembly GCF_024610735.1 of Ursus americanus. NCBI lineage: Eukaryota > Metazoa > Chordata > Mammalia > Carnivora > Ursidae > Ursus > Ursus americanus. The sequence continues at coordinate 15,400,128 of NC_142143.1, read as the reverse complement.
TAAATTCAAGGCCTTCTTACCACCTGACATCATCCATTTTAATTGTTTTGCAAACCATATGTGAGGCAGCCTCTCTTCAAACAGCCCTTCTCTCTTACCTCTAAGTCTTCCCCCTGACCATTTAACATTCAGAACTGCTTCTCTGTCAGCATTTCTCCATCTCATTTAATTTCAAAAATTGCTTCTTCTACAAAGCTGACAACACAGAACCACCTGTAATGATGATATCTTTAGTACTTTGTGTACTTAACTCCTGATGAGTTGCCAGTAAATGTCAGTGTGGCCAAAGAGAAAGTACGAAAGAAAGGCAGAGATGTTCAGTGGAGATTTTTTTTTAAAGGAAAACTTAGGATTTATAAGAATACTTGGTTCTCCTGAGTAAAACTTGAGAGAGAGAATGAGAAGTTTTGTGCTCTATTTTGGGGTACTAACACTGTTTCTGTGACAGTGGGCAAACCAACTTACTCCATCCTCTGTTTCAGCTACAGAGTAGAAAATACAGTGTAGCCAATCATTTGGAGAGTCATGACACTCTGTTCTTTTCCAGTTATTTTTTTGTCAGTATTATTGGCATCATCATCATCATTATAATCCTAATATTTACTGGGTGTTTACTCAGCACCAGGCACTGAGATGGTATGTTATATGCCTTCACTATTTTAACCCTCACAGCAGCTCTGTGAACTAGGTACCCCCTCTTTTCACAAGAGAAGTCCAGTGATAGAGATTTTGTTACTTGCTCAACTAGTTAGTGGTGGACCATAATTTAAACCTTAATTCTTAGAGAATTAGTTACTTTTCTGAATACCAATCTATCAAATCTCTTTCCTGTCTACAATTCTCTGATAATTTCTCACTGCATATGAAAAAGAAAGCAACATTGGGTCTTAGCAACACTGGAAGACCCTTCCAAATTTCTGTCTAAATTAACTTTTCCATTCTCCTCTTTCTCCGTTTCCCCATCCCCTCACATGTATCCTATATTTCACTCTGACAGACCTGTTTATATCACAAATATATCATACCATTTCACACATCTGAGCTTTGTTTCTATCCTCAGAATGGTTTCCATTTGGCTCCTGGCAAACTCCTATTCATCCCCCAAGGTCCAGTTCAAATGCTCTATACTTTGCGCAAAGCATTCCAGATTTCCTCAGGCAGAGTTAGTGGCTTGGTACTCTGTTCTTTTGTCTGTTTCTCTGCTGTAGTCTTTCACACTGCTTTGTAATTATTTACTTACATGCCTATCTTTCTTCCTTTAATACGAGTGTTGAAATACAATGTGGGAAGGCAACATTTTTCAGACGTGTTTTTAAAACATAACCAAAATTAAAAATCTTTGTATTTAAAATGACATTGTTTCCCTTTTCTTTTCCCCCTCAGCATAGGGCTACTTTCAAATTTGAATCAACAGATGAAGATAAAAGAAAGGTAAGCCTTGGAATTACTGTGTGTGTGTGTGTGTGTGTGTGTGTGTGTGTGTGTGTGTGTTTCATTCATGGACTCTTTAAACAGTAAACTTGTTTTCATCTGATGATTGTTTAGTTTTTGGTTTCCTTTCAGTTTGTTTTTAGGAACTCTGAGAAGAAGACAAGTACAAGGGTTAGTATGGATTACACCCAACTTTCTCCTGTTCCGTCCTCACAAGACCATTATACTTGCATAAATCAGGGGAATGGGGTGTTCAGAGGGGACTCTCCCCATATCTTTTCACCTCTAGAGATTGACTTTATTTGGTGGCAGAACTGTAGGCTGCCCAAAATGCATTGCTAATACTGTGAAGCTTGGCTTTGGGTTAAGTTTTGGGAAAGCAGCTGTCCATGCTGCTGGCCCTCAACCACACACTGTTCCCTGTACTGGCAGTTCTTTATATTGTCAGCAATTGTTTTGGTCACTGACTTCAGACATAGAGAAGAATGGAGTCAGGAACCTCACCAGTAGAGAGGTTATTATAAGAAAGGGTGCATCAGAGGGGTGCCTGGGTGTCTCAATCAGTTAAGTGCCTGTCTCTTGATTTTGGCTCAGGTCATGGTCTCAGGGTCATGAGATTGAGCCCTGCGTTGATGTGCACGCTGGGCATAGAGCCTGCTTAAGATTTTTCTCCCCCTCTCTCTAAAAACAATTTAAAAATAAATTTAAGAGAAGAAAGCGTGCATCAGAGATAAGACCATGTAATGTTATGTTTGCCTGTTGGGGTTGCCTGTGGTTTTACTTAGCGGATTAGAGCATGATGCTAAAGGAGGAGCTCACCAGTCCCCCCTGAGCATTTTGCTGGGCCCCATACACCTATCCCTGGCCATACAAATATCAAGACCAAGTGAGAGAATGTGACTGAACCAGTGTAAACCTATCACTGCTGCTGAAAAAATAGCTTAAATCCAGTGCTTTGCTGGGAATGGTTTGATAATACATTGAAATCATCCTTTTATTTACCTCCACTCCCATATAATGTCTCCATTTTGCTCATTTTACCTCTTAAGACTCCTTCAGTCCATTCTCTCCTTAATCCCTGCCGTAATTCAAGCCTTCGCCTGAGTTACTGTACCAGTTTCCTGACTGTTCTTACTTTTTCCAGCCATGTGCCCTTTCAGTCCATTGTCCATAATTCTAAAACAACAATATGACCATGTCACTCCCAACTTTAAGACTTCTGAGTGACTTTCTTTGCCTGTAGAATAAGGTCAAGCATTTTAACATGATATAATACATGTCCAGTGATCTGATCTCTGTCCACTTTTGTAGTTTATTGCATACTATTCTATTGTATTTTATGCTTTAGCAATGCGAAATATTTCCAGCTGCATACACATCCACATTCTCTTCTGTCTCTTTCTTCCTAACTTTGCATGTGTTGTTTTCTACCTAGAATGCCCTCTCCTTCTTGTGTACCCTTCTTCTTTTCACCTGGTTAATTCCTACTCCCAGGAGAACCTCCTTCAGGAAGCCTCCTCTGGCATTCTGTCAGGGTGAAGTGCCCCTCTTCAGTATTCCCATAAAATTCTACGTAAATCTCTGACATTATGCTTGTACATTGTCTCTTAATTATATATTGATGTCTCTCATTGATAGACCCTGCAAACTCCAATGATAGATACAATTATTTATCTTTATATCCTCGATATCTAGAATGACCAGCACATGATAGGTACTCAAAACATATTTATTGAATGAGTGACATGGGGTATAAATTGTGAAGGGTAGAGGTTTAAGTCTGATTTTCTTTTGTATGCGAGCAATGTAAATAAGACTAGAGTACCTTGTAGAATGAATTCTCAACTAGGGATATGCTGTTTGGGGAGCCTTTTCAAGATAGGCCTCCTTAGGCCTGACCCCTTATCTACTGAGTCAGAATTTGGGGGGGGGGGTGGAATCCAGGCATGTGTATTTTTATAAATGATCTTCAGGAAATAAGTACTTACACATTTGGTGGGAGTACAAAATGGCACAATCTCTATATAACAGAAACTGGCGCTTTCTACCAAAATTACAGATGCATTTTGCCCTTTGACCAAGCAACGTCACTTTTAGAAATCTATTCTGTGGATAGGTTCAACCCAAGTAAACATAGTTATTCATTGAAGATTGTACATAATAGCAAAAGATTAGAAACAAGTGTCCAACAATTAGGGAGTATTTGAAGAAACTAGGGTCCATCTACCTACTGGAATACTATGACATAGTAAAGAGAGAGAGAAGGGGAGGAGGAGAGGGAGAGAGACAGGTATGTGATAAGGGGAGAGAGAGTTAAGTGAAAAAAAGAAGGAGCAAGGTGTTAAAAAGAATAATTTGACACACTTATGATAGGTATTCAGGCTGGGGAGGCAGCTGCTATTTTTATTTTACTTGAGAGAATCTATATGTATCTGTTGATTCATGGTGCCTTGGGACTGATACTAGAATCTGATAGTACTTTTACTGGTCAAAATAAGTACATTAAGACAGAGATTCCCTCCACTCCATATAAGCTTCAGTTGAGGGAGAATAACTCCCCACTCAGTTGTTAATAAAGCATGTGTATTTTCTATAGGACAGTAGCAAAACCTAACATATCAAAGTACTGTCTTTTACTGCCTGCTAGATCTTTGGAGACAGAGGCTCCTGCACTGGTGTTATTTTCAGTGATAGTAGGTAGATTCCTGCTTCCTGAGAGGTCTGATATAAACATATGCAATTAGGGACCTAGCTAGCTGTCTTATTAATGGAAAAACATAGGCAAACAAAATCATTTTAGTCTCCAAGAGTTAAAATCATTAGTGACTCTTTCATGCCTAAGGCCCTAAAACTATTGGAATGCTCTAAAGGATCTACATCCTAACAGCATTTTAGGTTCTCTGTGTAGGGAGATGTAGAATAGTAGGCATGTCTCCACATTAAACCCAGACTGAAAATAAGAGGAACTCAAGTTACTGTCCAATTTGTTTTGGTGCCCTAGTTCTCTTTTTCTCTTTCCTAAACATGTCTCTGGAGCCTTTTGCCAGCAGCTCCTTGGTAACAGCAATAAACTAAAGGGGCTATCTTTCTGAAAAACACAATACCTTTCTTCTAAAAACTTTTATGACAACATGGAAGTAAATGTAAAGGAACAGACAACCTTTCAAAAAATAAAACTTGATGATACTGAGCTTTTTAGAAGTGGTTATAAATTAATGATCCTTAGACCTAATTCCCAACACTTAGGTAGTGTTTTGCATTTTTACAAAGATTTGCGTTGCAACAGTAGTCCAGTAATGCTGTAAGTATAGTGAGAATATCGCCAACCCTATTTTATGGGTAAGAAAGCTGAGGCTCACGTTGATGACCACTTGCTAACACTTGCATGACTAGTTAAGTGGCAGATCCTCAAATAGAGAATGGATTTTCTGTTATGTGCAGCTCCGCCACTGCTTGGTGCTCCATAGTTGCCACTCATTATCACTTAAGGTATATTTCAGAGGTTTTGAAATTATGACTCACTACTTGTTTTATCTCTTATTTCATTCCTTGAGACACCATTTAGGCAACTAGACTTAATTGGAAAGTAGCAAAGGAAATTACCAACAAGGAGGGCTTAAGTTTTTCTACAGAAGTAAAGTCAGATACAACTGTTATATTTTGCATGTAATGCAAATAGTTCCAGGTGCATGTGGATCATTGTGTAGTTAGATATAAGCACCTGTGCTTTGAAGCATTTGCCTTACATCCTCTACCTCTAGGCTGTGATTGTTTACCTGCACATAAACAAATACATCATGCAAACAGGTAGCATGGAGGGGAAATATGATGAATAATCTGAAAATTTACATCTTGAGGAAATGAAATCTCTTAAATTGGCTTCTAAAACACAACTGATCTCAAGACCAATAAAGAGTACTAATTGCAATAAATGTTGAAAAATACGTGTCATAAACTGAGTAAAAGAATTGTAGTTCTTTCACCTGTAAGATAAGGATACAGCCATATCAAATGTGGAAAACTTCAGTCGTTGTCTGAGCTAAATCTTCATGTCCATAGCGATTTTCCTCAAAAGAGTGAGGTTAAAAATAGCCAAATTTTGAGCATTTATCTCATTACCTTTTAACTCACATAAGCCCATTTTTTATAAAGACAGAGGGTAATTGCTGAGTTGAGAGCTCTTGAAGAACAAGAACTCTGGCTTAGTTTTCTTTATATATTTCAGCCCCCCATGTGGCAGAAAATAGGCACCTATAGTAAACACCTATTAAATAAATGGAGGGAACTTGGATATTGAGTGGAGGCCAGAATTCCTATGACTTGCATATATTGTTTGACTTTGAATTTGATATTCTCTTAATTATACTGCAGAATCTCAATGTAATGTTTACTGGAAAAAATGGCTACAAAAGTATTCATACGGTATGATCATAATCATGTAAAAGTAATAACTATACAAAGAAAAATGTAGGGGCACCTGGGTGGCTCAGCCGTTAAGCGTCTGCTTTCAGCTCGGATCATGATCCCAGGGTCCTGTGATCGAGCCCTGCATCGGGCTCCCTGCTCCACAGGAAGCCTGCTTCTCCTTCTCATACTCCCCTTGCTGTGTTCCCTCTCTCGCTGTCTCTCTCTGTCAAATAAATAAATAAAATCTTAAAAAAAAAAAAGGAAAGAAAAATGTAAGGAAATTTACTAAATAGTGGCTATCTGAATATTATTACTGTAGATGATATCTTTCTCTTTTCTATATTTAAATAGAAAATTTCAGTAGATTATGAATTAGAATATGATAATTATATAACATATGCTATATATTCTATTCTTCTGTAGTAGTGTGATTAGAGGCATAAGCAAAGACCGGTACTTTTTTTTCATCATTTATTTTCTCTAAAATTGAGCCTTCTTGATTATCTTACATATGCCTTTTGAAGGGAACATAAAAAATATTACTGGTTTGGAAATAATATTACTTGTGGAGCTGGTTTATGAGGTGAAATAAATTTATATGAACATGAAAGTTCATTCTACCATTTGAAATTTTCTTCTTTTTACTTTCACCCCCGAGACTTGAATGTACTTGGCATATTAGTAGAGATCTCTGTAGTCCACAAATATTTTTTCAGTAATTCCTGTGTGCCAAGTCCTGTGTTAGACCTTAGTTGCTAAATTGGCTATTTGCCTGTGGTGTGTGGTTTGGCACTTTATCAGCTACAGAGGCATACTGAAGATTGCCATTGTGGACTCTAGAATATGAATGGGTAAATTTCCATATTAGATTCCCCTAAGGAAAATGTGCCAAGACAGAACCATCGATTCTATACTGTGAATCCATGCTTAGGAATAACTTAAGGCATGATGCTTGTTCTGAAAGCCCTTTACACTTATTTTTGTTATTTGAAATTGTTAAACTCCAGTTCTTGCTAAAACAGAATGAGCTTTATATTGCCTTGCAAATTTGACTCAAATTTTATTTGATGTCTCACCTTAGGGAATACTTTGACACATGATGCAAGTACAGCTCTTGTTTAGAAGACAATAACTTTAAAGATAATCATTTTCAACATCTTGATTTCTTTAAAACACACGTGCACGCGCGCGCGCGCGCACACACACACACACACACACACACACACACACACACAAGCATCCTAAACCTTTTACTTTTTAAAGTTCCTGTCCAGCTGGGATCTGGCATAAAACTTGACTTAGAAGGGCTGATTGTATCATAGGCCAAGGTGACTGCCTCATAGTAGTTCAAAATAATTTAAATTTCATTTCAGACTCCATTTTTTACTTTGGATGTTTGTAAAGGCATTGAAAGACAAAGCTTAGGGAGAAAGAATATGACAGCTCTTCTGACTTAGCAGTCCGTAGATATGGCAGCCCATATATCGTCTTTGGATTACTTTTTAGGATTTCTTTCTCAGAATAATAAGAATAGTATCTCCAATTTGTACTTTAGAGTTCCAGATTCATTTTCTCATACAAAAAAAAAAGTAAAGAAAACTCATCAAGAAGTTCCACTTCCAGTCATGACAAGTATCAAGAGTTCTACAGACCTGTTCCCCACTCAAACTGGTGAAAATTATTATTTTTTTCTTTTTTTTAATAATAATATTTTTTATTATGTTAGTCACCATACAGTACATCCCTGGTTTTTTATGTAAAGTTCGATGATTCATTAGTTGTGTATAACACCCAGTGCACCATGGTGAAAATTATTTTTAAAAAACAGTTATTTAAAGTCTGTGGAAATAGTCCTAAGAGCATACAGTCAATGAAGAAATACTTGTTCAAGAAAATATACTAAAACTCAGTAAGAAAAGTGAAAGTCTATGGTATTTGAACTGAGACCTGCTCCCTCCCCCCATTAGCTGAGTGAGATGGAAACTGTTCTCCATACTGCTGCATTCAAGAACATAGAGCTCTCTCTTTCCTCAGTTGTCAGGTGGAAAGCTGTCTTCCCAGATCAGCATTTCTCATCCTGCCCCAGCTACCTGTTGCTGAGACTAAATTCTTGGAGAGTGCAGCTGAGAGGTGGAGTCCCCGTCCTTTCACTCAGCACCCCCCCCACCACCACCACCACCACCACGGGACAGAGGCTCTACCATGGATATGGCACCATGGAAAATAGAGGAGCCCCAATTGCCCTCGCCCTGGCCTCTGGGATGCAGATTCTACTCTGGGAGAGGCAAGCTGAGGATAGCTGGAGCTGCTGTTCTTCTGTCCCCTCAGCAGGCTCTCAAGGCGGTATCACCCAGAGAGAAGCATGGCATTGTCTTTGTCCCCAGAGCTCAAATTGTGCCCAGAGGAACAAGCAAACCTTATAGCAGAGATCTCTGAATCTCTCCCAAAAGGAACCAACATCATTTGCAACAGAGTGTGAAGTGCATGCCCGAGGGTGCAGGTTGTGGTGAAAGGAACTGGAGGGAGATTGATAGTCATTGGAGATTCAGGCTAACCAGAAGACTGGCTAGTTTGCTAGAGAGAAAAGGGGAAAGAGGCAGCTGGGAGGAACCCTTCTGTGGTTAGAACAAATCCTAAATACTGACCTCAGGGACTATTCCTTCAAAGGAGCCCTAATAGATTGGTTCAGTTTGTGGAGCAATTTATGCCCAGGACATTGTTGAAGACAATAGATCAATCAGCTGGTAGTTAGTGGAACTTAACAGCTGGGCGTGGTCAGGGAAAGAGAAGGTCAAAGAGGGGCCAGCCAAAGCCACTGTCATTTTAGGATGACTGTGGCATAACTGAGGGTGAGCCCCCTGAGGAGCAACATCTGTAGAGAGGGAGAGGGAGAATATACTTAACTAAAATAACTCATGCAGTTACTGAGCAAATAACAATAGCAAGTCTTAGAGGGTAGATGCAGTGTCTGGTGTTGCTACTATATGTTACATAAAACATCCAGTTTCAAAAAAAAAAAAAATATGAGACATGAAGAAACCGGAAAGAATGACCTATACACTGGGGGAAAAGCAGGTGACAGAAACTGTGAGAATGACCAGCTGTTCGGTTTAATAGACAAAGACTTCAAAGTAGCCATTATAATTATATTCAGAGAACTAAAGGAAGCCATAATTTAAAAAGTAATGCAAGGGTTGATGACACAAATGACACACATCAAATGAAGAATATCAGTACAAAGAAATCGTTAGAGGGAAAGAGAAGAACCAGATGGAAATTGTGGAGTTGAAAGGTATAATAAAGTACAGTAACTGAAATAAAAATTCACTAAAGGAACTCAACATTAGGTTGAAACTGGCAGAAGAAAGAATAAACACACTTGACGATAGATCAAGAGAGAGTATACAAGGTAAAGAACAGAGAAAAAGAATAAAAGTAAAGAAAGACTCAAATATGGGACAACATTAATGCCAACAGATATATATATATATATATATATATATATATAATGGGAATATCAGAAGGAGAGGAGAGAGAGAATGAAGAACAAATATTGAAAGAAGTGATGGCTAAAAATTTCTCAAATCTATTGGAAAACAACCTACACATCCAGGAAGCTTAATAATTCTGAGTAGGATAAAGTCAGAGATCCACAAACAAATACATCATTAGTAAAATGCTAAAAGCCAAAGACAAGGAGAAAATCTTGAAAGCAGCAAGAGAAAAATGACCAAATAAGCCCTTGAGGAAGAACCAAGAAAACTTAGACTCGGGAAATAACTCAATTTTTAGGAAAACCACAAAATGTTGTTGAAAGAAATTAAATAAAATCTAATAAATGAAAAGACATTTCATGTCCACGGATTGGAAGACTGACTTTTGTTAAAATGGCAGTACTTCCCATATTGATCTACAGATTTAATGAATTACCTTTTAGAATTCTAGGTAGCTTCTTTGTAGAAATTGACAAGACAATTCTAAGATTCATAACTGAAAGGGATGCAGAATAGTCAGAACAATCTTGAACAAACTTGGCTCACAATTCCCGATTTCAAAATGTACTACCAAGCAACAATATTCAAGATGGTGTGGTATTGGCATGAGGATAGATTAAATATAAATATATGTATTTACATGTAGATCAGTGAAAGAGTATCGAGAGTCCAGAAATAAACCCATGTGTCCCTGGTCAACTAATTTTTGACAAGGACGCCAAGACCATTCAATGGGGAAAGAACAGTCATTTAACAAGTGGTGCTGTGACAGCTAGATAGTCCCATTGAAAGAATGAAGTTAAACTTTTACCTCATACCATATACAAAAGTTAACGGATTAGACCCAAATGTAAGAGCTAAACCCATAAAACTCTTAGAAGAAAACAGAGATAAATCTTCATAACCCAGAATTTGGCAATGAATTTTTAGATGTTATCCCAAAAGAACAAGCAACAAAAGAAAAAAAAGATAAATTGGACTTCATCAAAGTTAATTTCTGCCTCTAGGGACACTGTTAAGAAAATGGAAAGACAACCCACAAGATGGAAGACGGTACTTTCAAATCATATGTCTGGTAAGAGACTTGTATCTAAACTACATAAAGATCTCAATAAAAAGACAACCCAATTCGAAAATGGGCAAAGGATCTAAATAGACGTTTTCCCAAAGGTATACAGTTGGCCAATAAACACATGATCAAAATGGTAACTTGACATCATTAATCACCAGGGAAATGCACGTCAAAGCCACAGTGAGATTCCAGTTCACACTGACTGTGGCTAGAATTAAAAAAAAAAACAAAAAACAAAAATGATAATAACAAGTGTTGGAAAGGACATGGAGAAATCAGAACCCTCATAACTTACTGGTGAGAATATAAAATTGTGCAGCCATTTTAGAAAACAGTCTGGCAGTTTCTCAAAAGGTTAAACTCAACAATTGTACTCCTAGGTATCTACATAAAAGAAACGAAGATATATGTCCATGCAAAAACTTGTATGTGAATGTTTACAGCAGCATTATTCATAATAGCCAAAAGGTAGAAACAACCCAAATGTCTGTCAACTTGTGAATGGATAAACAAAAAGTGTTAACCATACAATAAAATATTATTTAGCCAAGAAAAAAGTAATTGATAAGTGCTACAACATGGATAAACTTTGAAAACATTATACTAAGTGAAAGAAGCCAGACACGAAGATTACATAATGTATGATTCCATTTATACGAAATGTCTAAAATGGGCAGATCTGTAGTAACAAAGTTGATTAGTTGTTGCATAGGGGCTAGAGAGAGTGGGGAATGGGGAGTTAACTTCTGCCTATTGGATTTCTTTTTTGGTAATGAGAATGTTCTAAAATGATACAGTGATGATGATGGTCGTGCATGTGTGAACTGAAAACCAGTGCATCGTAAACTTTTCACAGGGTAAATTCTATGATATGTGAATTATATCTCAATAAAGCTTGTTATTAAATATGAGTAGGTAACATACACTACATGTCCATCATCATTCTAAGCAGTGTATGAATGTATGAATATTAACATGTTTAATCCTCACAACCAGGCTATAAAGTAGGTACTGTTATTTTGCTTTGCAGATGAGGAAACTAAGGCACACAGGAAATTACTTGCCTAAACTAGTGAAGTGGGAGGCCATGATCCAAGCCTAGGCAGTCTGGCTCCACAGCCCATGTGCTACACCATACTGCCAGTCATTAATAATTGAATTGACCTATTGTATAGCTTAGGAATTGATTCTATTCATTTTCTGATTTTAGACTTCTAAAATTTGAAACTTGATGCAGAACATAAACAAAGCTTTGACACTGAGCTAATTATCAACATTGACAGGAAACAGAAGAGCATGCTTTACAGTGTGACTGGATAGGATAGTATGTAGCGTCAGCTCTCCTCTTAAGCCGTGTAGTACTTGATCATAAGGAGTTAGGCATACTGCAGATTTTTTTTTTTCTTGCCAAAAATGTAAAGTTTCTTTTTCTTAGCAGTTAGCTCTTTTTGTCCTTACAAAGTTTGATTGTGTACTAAGGAAAAAGGAAAACATGTATGTCTATCTTTGACTAATTAAAAATTCTTAGGCGCCTGAAAGAGTTACTGACTAAACAGGCATCTCCAGTATTCCCAACTTCCCCATTTATAGATGAAAAATTGAGAAGTTGATTTGCCCAAAGCCACAGTGAATGGAAGAGCTAAGACTCAACCCAGGTCCTCTGTCTCCTTTTCTGCCTTCAGTGATCATATTTGCAGGGCTCCTCCTCATGGAACTCACAGTGTAGTAACGGACCCAGAATATCTTCCAGTACTGATTCCTTCTAAGGTGTCTTGCACCAAGGGTCATCACACTCTGAATACTTTCAGTAACAGGAAGCTCACAGCAGCCACTCTGCTGTCAGATAGCTTTAATCGTTAGAAAGCTTTTACTTATATGAACTCTAAATCTGCTTTGGTTGATCCCCCTACTTTACCCATATCCCTCTCTATCTCTACCTTTGTCCACTGGTTTGTCTTCCTACCTCCTTTTTGCCACACCATCTGTACCATTTTTTGCCCACTTATTGCCTAACACTCCTATTTATCAAGAAGCTTTCTCTGTCTGGCTGAATTCTGTATATTTCATTCCTTCAGTCTCTTAATACACAGCTTAAATTGCTATACATTGAAATACGCTTACATTCCTTATTCATTCATTTTACACATGTTCAGTCTTCCTAATATATAAACAACTTGAGTCATGGGCTTTTTAGCTTCCCAACCCAAGATAGACTTCTTGTCACTTAGAATTTATTTTGCTTAAATAATTTGCATGTACTTGAATTTTAAGTTGGGAACATTTTGAGTTGTGTGCCTATATGGGGGCCGAGTACGCAAGTGCTCAGTAATGGACACTATAGATCCCAAGTGAACACCATAGAATTGCCAAATTAATACATAATTGCAATGTTATGTTTATTACATCAGCATTTTCCTTTTTCAAGTGGCTTTGCCATTAAAAGACAAATACAGATAAAAATTTCCTAGCCATATTGTGCCTGTGTAGAGTATGCCTGTTATTGTTTCTTAAACTGTGTGTCCATCTGGCCGTCTTTATGATGTAAGGTGCATTAGCCTCTATTCTACCTCAAGCTAAAGATTTTTAAATATATGATCTCATTTAATATTTATAAGCCCTAGATGTTATTCCTATTTTTAGAGGCACAAGTGAATTTAAGAAATTTGCCTGAGATCACATAGCCACAAGGGCAGAGCTAGTGCTTGAAGCCAGGTGCTTTCTTCATTTCAATTGTACTGTTTCCCAGTAAGTAACATATAAGGGGAATTACATCTTACAATGTGTTTTCTTAGATGCTATCTATATTAACTAATGACAGTAACTCTGTGATGCAGATACATTTCTATCTTACACATGAGGAAATTTAGCTTTAGATAGATTAAGAAAATTGCTCCAGATCCAGGTTCAGAAAATAGTAGTACTAGGGACTAGAGAGAAACCAAATACTCTGTTCTGTGCTTTTTCTGATACATCACTAGTGTCTTCATGTGCCTTTAAGGATCTCTAAAATCTCACAGCTGTCTCATTGGGACACCTTAACTTCCTTCTTGTCCCTCTTCTCAGCTATTTCAGTCTGTTCTCGCTGCCATTAACAGAATACCGTAGACTGGGTGGCTTGCTTAAACAACAGAAATTTATGTCTCACAGTTTTGGAAGCCGTAGGAAGTCTAAGATCAGAATGCCAGCAGTAGGTTTCATCCTGAGGCCTTTTCTCTTGGCTTATAGGTGGCTGCCATCTCACTGTGTGCTCACATGACCTCTTTGTGCAGAGAGGGGTGGGGGGAGAGTGTGAGTGAGCTAGCTCTCTAGTGTTTCTTCTTATAAAGACACTAATTCCATTGGACCAGGGCCCCTCCCTAATGACCTCATCTAACCATAATTATCTCCCCAAAGCCCCATCTCTAAATACCAACACACTAGGGGTTAGGGCTTCAACATACGGATATAATGGGGGCACAAACATTAAGTCCATAACATCAGCTTACCATCAGAGCACCCCTGACTATCTTCTGTACATACCTCGGCCATTACAGCTGAGAACCAGGGATTCAGAGATAGAGTAATTAGTACAGAGTGAATAGTTCAGTGTTGTGGGGTAGATGGCATTGGGCACAAAGCAAGAAAATCCTAAAGAGACTATATAGGAAAAGACTTTGGTAAACTGAAAAAGGCAAAGGAGCTGTAGAGATCCATGGGACCATGATCTGTATTAGCCACTAAGCTATGAAGTATATGTTGTGACAGTGTCCATCTTCCAGCCCTGTTAGTACACTGCATAATCAAACTACAGCTGTGCTAAGAAATCACTGACAATTAAATGAGATAACGACCCTTATTTGATAAATTTTAATAAGCAACAAATGATAATACTTTTGTATTTGCCAGTATATTAAAATACTAAAATACGTTTTACATAGGTAGTGGAGAAAAGGGCTTTCTGAAAAATAAAAAGACTCTTAAGTAAAGACTCTAAGTAAAAGTTTGACATGCCCATTTCTGCCCTCAGTCAAGAAAGGATGGGCAGCTGATTGATTTTGTGTTTCCATTTACACCTAAGCGGTCTTTCCTATCCCTTAATGAACTCTTGATGATGCAACGTGTCTTTCTCAGGATTGCTAATTAGCAAAAAAAACTTGAGCCAAACTTATGTAATTGTTGTTCCTCTGCACTCTTTTCAGTCTTTCTGGCAGGATTACCATGGTATAAAACATAGCCAGAAGGATTGTCTTACTGAAGAGTGTACATGTGTAGTATGGGAAACTAGAGGTGAAATTTAGGAAGTGAGATAAAACCTTACTCACAAGCACAGTATCCATTACATAAAAAGTGAGAATTACCATCGCCTCCCATACTACAAGCAGGAAAAAAAAAAAAAACACAAGAGCACAAATAAAATATTAAGCTAAATATCAAATGGACGCAGCTGCAGGAATATTCATTTAGAAAATTTCTCTTTAGTTTTTTATAAAGAAATTCCAAATTTGACCTTCAGAATCCTTTCTCCAACCTTTATTAAAAGTACAGTTTAGAATTCTGGCAGTGAGTCAGTGATTGTTTAATATTTTTGTAAAATACAAATTTTTAATAGGTCTGTCTTGTAGAACTGGCAGCACTGTTCCAACTGTTAATTATAGTAAGCTTATTTTAGGATTTAATACCTCTCTCTCTCTTTCCCACTCTTTCCCATGCACACATACACTCACACGCTCACGTGTGCTGTACACAGAGGGCAAAAGTTTAGAACTATCAGATTTAGGTGGCTGACCTTCAACTCCAGTTATGAACTAAAATTAGATCCCTGTGGAATATATATCCAGTGACATCCATCAGAGCAGAGAGTAGGCACAACCTTGAGAGGCCAGGGAGGTGTCATCCAACGGATCCTGCCTTAGCTACAATATTGCTTTCATAGCTTCCTTTTTAATCTTAAAAATTCATGTGACTTTTTATATTGTGAGTTTTAATGTATGTGTTTATTTTCATATAGAAATTCTTCCCCACCCTGCCCCCACTAAATCTTTTAGTAAACCAGTGGTTAAAGAGGATGTACTAGGATTGTCCTATGACTTTAAGTATCCTTGGCACTCTGCCACATCTCCCAGATGAATGTGCATAGTCTATTTTAAGAGCAGGGTCCTATCCCGTCACTATAGGAGCACTGGTTGGAGTGAGAGCATAAATCAAGCATATGGTTAATGTTGTGGACATAATGGACAAAAAGTGGGTGGGCGGGAGTCCATTCTTACTAAAGAGAAAGTAGTAGACTCTAAGAATAGGTATTCACTACCATGAAAATAGAAGAGCAGAGACATTAAATAATAATAAAAACATGATAATAAATAGAACCATGTTTAAGGACTTAAGTCTGTTTATTGAAGGAGAAAAAAAAATCAGTCCTCAATAATTCCTTTCATAGGCCTAGCTTAACCCAGAATTGCTTTGAATGTTGGAACACCCACTTTTGCTTTATTTTCTTATATATCATCAGATACCAGTAGAATGAGTAGAGAGTAGGACTGAGAGGTAAGAATCTGAGCCCCCTTTCCCATTGTAGCTTTCTGAGCTGCATTAAGCAAACAGTGTAGCCTCCCTCAGAGTTTTCGTATCTGTAAAATAAAAGAAATATTTGCTAGTCCTGAGTATATTAGGTATTATTTTTTAAAAGGATTCTGTGGTCAAACAAAGGAAGTATCCGTTTTTAAAAATTAAACAGGTTTCTTTTCCATAGTACTCTGACAGTCTTTAATACTTTAGTAAGCTTTATAAGTTTCTCAGACTTATTCTCCCCAATATCCACTTTTTTATAGAAACTTTTGCACTGCTAATGTTTGCTAATATTAAGTAGTCACTATAACCCCTTCTAACTCTTAATATTCTGATTCTGTCAATTACACTCATTTTGTTTGGCTCTTAAGCTGTTTTCTGGCCTGTAGTTATCATAGGGTTACTGCCAAGTTGAACTCAGTGCCTGTGCTGTGTGTATACCCTGCCCCTCTTTCCAGCTTGAACTGGAAAGTTATTACATTTTCCTATTTCTTATAAATAAAACAGACATTAGTCCATGTCTTTGGCAATGTTCACTTACTCTGTTCACTGTTGTTTCATTTTGGTTTAGTTATTCGATCATTGGCTCATTTTTATTCTAAACCAGTCTATAAATCTTTACCTGTATTTCCCAACTAATAGTAAAGATTTTTTAAAGTCTCAGCTCATTAACTCCTTTCAATAAGTACTGATGTTAGAGAGAAAATTACATGTCAAATCTACATATAGGCTTATTATTTCAATCAGAAAAACAAGCCTTCTTCAAGATACTGCTGTTGGCTGAGATCTTTAATTATAGGTCTTCTTCTTAGAAGTGTACAATTTTAGCTCTTACTGTGTACCATCATCTCATTTACTAAAACAACACTGTAATGTGTATTATCCCCATTTTACACATAATGAAATTGAAGCTCAGAAAAACCAAGTAACTTGCCCAGATCTCACAGGTAAAAACAATGGCAAAATGAAGACTGACTCTGGAAGTCATAAATCATATTCTTTTTTTTTTTTTTTTTTAAAGAGAGAGTGCTCACATGAGCCGGCAGGGGTGGGGGTGTGTGTGGGTGGGATGCAGAGGGAGAGGGAGAGAGAGAATCTTAAGCAGGCTCCACACCCAGGATGGAGCCCAATGTTGGGCTGGATCTCATGACCCTGAGGTCATGACCTGAGCCGAAATCAAGAGTCAAACACTTAACCGACTGAGCCACCCAGGCACCCCTAGAAGTCATATTCTTTATTACAGCATGTAGCCTTTTACTAAATTATGGTAATACTATATATGGCATATGCATTATAGTTATAATGTTAACGTTTATTGGGTATTTATTTTATTCTAGGGCAGCACATGCACAGTGTCTCATTTAATTCTCCCAACAACCCTATGAAGTAGGTACTATCATACTTGTTTTACAGATAAGGAAATTTAAAAAGTTGACCAACTTATTACTTATTTATTATAAATAAGTGGCACCTAGGAATTAAGCCCAGAGCTTTAATGACCTCTCTGGACATACTACTCTATATTTAACACATAGTGTTTTGAAGATGTAGCACTTAGTATATATGTATGTGTATATGTGTATGTGTATATTCAGCATATTTATTTTTAAGAATTTATTTATTTATTTGACAGAGGGAGAGGGAACACAAGCAGGGGGAGTGGGAGAGGGAGAAGCAGGTTTCCCGCTGAGCAGGGAGCCCGATGCAGTGCTCGATCCCAGGACCCTGGGATCATGACCTGAGCCGAAGGCAGACGCTTAACGACTGAGCCACCCAGGCACCCCTATATTCAGCATATTTGACAGCATCTTTGTACCTGTGGAACAAAAAGAAATAATATCAGACAAATCCTGCCCCCCCAAAGCGATGAAAGAGATAAGAAGTCTCCATAAATATAATTCAAGGTCAGAGGTGTGTTAAGTGCTATAAAACTGGTAGAGGTAGAAGAGGTTACTTCCTAAAGATTACAAAGATGACATTTACCTTGAAGATACAAGACAAAATATTGGGAAGGTCAGGGTTTAAGAAGACATTCTAAGTACAGGAAGTAACATAAGAAAAGGCACATAAGTTCACAGACGTAGTAGAGAGTAAGTTTCTTGGCCCAGATCAAGGATATTGTGACAATAAGTAGTAGAGTATGACTTTTGGAAAGGTGGACTTATGGGGGACTTATGATCTGACCCCTTCTAGTTAATGAGTTTAGGTGTATTTTATTTGAGGTGTCCACTGTGGGACAATTATGGAGAAATGTCTACCAAGCAATATCATTTGCTTTTTGCTGCCAGCTTTAGGAAATGGGTCCCCTATCTCCTGAATGACTGATAACCTCTATCAACCAAGTTGTCCAGGTTAGAAATCTGAGAGGCTCCTTGTCTCTTCCTTCTCCACTCTTGACATCCAGTCATTCTGCCAATCATTCAATGAGTTCTACTTCCTTAAAATCTCTTTGATTTCATTTTTTTTTAAAGTAAGCTCTATGCTCAGTGTGCAGCTTGAACTCAGGACCCGAAGATCAAGAGTCACATGCTCTACCAACTGAGCCAGCCAGGCCTCACCCCTTAAAAATCTGTTAGCTTTCTATTTCTGTCTTAGTTCATGCCATCATTTTTCACCTTACTAACCATTTCTGGTTCTGTTCCCTTTCTTGTGCATTCTCCATATTACCATCAGAATGATAATTCCAAAGCACAAAACTAATGTTATCCCCCTGCTTAATACCTTGCAATAAGTTCCCCATTTCCCTCTGGATTAATTCCAACTCTTCAGTCTCTTCATCATACAACATGGACTAGTATATCTGCTCTTTAAAACGAAAGGAAAAAAAAACCTCTCTTGATCTTATAGTCCCTCTTATTACCATCCTATTTGTTTCCTTATAGTCAAATGTATTGAAAGGTATGTACTTCTCTCTGCACTTTCTCATCTCCCAAATACTGTGCAGAAACTGCTTTTATCAAGGTCATTGGTGATCTAGCATTGCCAAATCCTTACGCTACTTGATCTTTCATCAGCATTTGAAACAGTTGACTACTCCCTCTATAAAATACTTCCCTGTCTTGTCTTCCAGAACACCACACTCCTAAATTTCCTCTTGCTTCTAGCTGCAGCTCTTAATCTCTTTTATCAGGTTCTCCTCCTCCCAGCCTCTAAGTGTTGGCATTTTTCAGGCCTCTATCTTAGTCCCTCTGTTTTCTATATATTTTACTCTAGGCAATCTATTCCTATAGCTCCGGACACCTTTACTCACAGAGAAGACATAGCCCTGATGGCTGCTTAAGGCTTCAGCCACATACATTCAACTTTCCACCTGATATCTATGTAGGCATTGCAAATTTAATGTATCTATACATAATTTTCTCCAAAACTCGTTTTTCCTCCAGGCATCCTCTTCTCAGTAAATGGCACCATACTGCTCAAGCCAGAAACCTCCCTCTCCCCCACAAACAGCAAGTTCTGTCTCAAAAATATGCGTCAAATCCATCCACCTCTCTCCCTCTCTCCTGTTTCCATTCTAGTTGAAGCTGCAGTTGTTCCCCTCCATTTTCCACACCAGTATGATTTTTTAAAATCTTTAATTGGGTTGTATTTCTCCTTTGCTTAAACTCCTTTAGTGACTTTTCATAGCATTTAAATCTAATCTCCTTATCACAGCCTATAAAATGCCACGTGATCTGGTGTCAGTTTACTTTCTAGTTACGTCTCAGTGCACTCTGCCACTAACATCATCTGCTCTGGCTTTCGAGGACCTTAAATACACCAGGCTCTGCCTGCAATATTCTTTCTTTGCACATTTAGCATCATCTCCCCTTCAGAATTTGGCTTAAATATCAGTCTAAAGTGGGTCCTTTCTCCAATTATTTTCTATCATACCATCCTGTTCATTTTTCTTAAAACATTTACATTTTTTATCTTCCGCATTAAACTGTGAGCCCCATAACACATAACAGAATTATGTTTTGTTCGCCAGTGTACACCTATCACATAACACAGTAATGTAGTAGGCGTTCAAGCATTTGTTAAGTGACTGAATGGGAATTGAACGTACATTGCTGGTCTCAACTTAGATGCCACTTCTTTAGGAAGTCTTTCTCTGAATTGGTCTACTTCCCTTCCATAGGATTTAGATTTGTACTGTCATAGTTTTTTACACTTAAATCGGTGATTCTCAGTATGGGGTGATTTTGTTCCCCAGGAGACATTTGGCAGTTTCTGGAGACATTTTTGATTGCTGTGATTGAGTAGTGGTACTGAGAGGGTGTTAATGGCATCTAGTGGGTGGGGGCCAAGGATGCTATTAAATATCTTATAATATACATATCCTCAGAGAATTATCCAGTCCAAAATGTCTCTAGGGCTCAGGCTGAGAAATTCTGGCTTAGACTATCAGAGCACTTGTCACGCTAATCCATGGCTTGTATTTCTTTATAATTCTCCCCTGTTCAATCTTAAGTTCCTTAGAAGTTTGCTGTTGTCTACCCAGTACCAAGGACATTGCCTTGGATTTATTGAATAAACACTTGGTGTATTCTTGATGAATTAATAAATAGATAAACAAGTGAAGATGCAAACCAGCCATGGCACAACTAGGCCAACTTGGTTTAACTCTCGATATTAGATATAGAGGGTAGTTGCTTAGTCATTGAGGTGAAATATAACTTCCGTTACTTATGGAATGATGGTACAAGAGGTTCTGTATGAGGTATTGATGAGACATCGTATATCAGAGGTGTGTTTTATTAAAGTTTAAAGCTATGCTGTTGCAACACAGGGACCCCAACATAGAAGTGATTTAAGGAATATTGGTGTTTTATTACCTTTTCAAGTAATAGTTCCGAGGTGATCAGTCAGTTCTGGTTAGGTAGGTGGGTGACTCTGCTCCATAAATTTATTTAGTTGCCCTATTTCCTTCAAAGTTGTCAAGTTATGCTTCACCATCTGGGTGTTGTCCCAGCCTGAACTGGGCTGCCAGTTCCAGGTTCTGGGCCACAGAATGAGACAAGAAAATGGAGAAGGTATGCCTACTGTCTTAGAGACCCAAACCCAAAGATGGCATACCATATGATCACGTACATTCCATTGGCAAGAGCTTAGTCATATGGCCATAAAGAGCAGCTGAGGAATGTGGTATAGCTAGGCAGTCGTGGGCCTTGCCACAGTTCTCTTACTATATAAGAAGCGAAAAATGGATTTTGGTGGACAACTATCAGTTTTCAACACAATGCCCAGCAATTAAACTAAATCTTAGATAAGCATATTTGTAGCATATTATTCCCTCATTACTCTGGGATCTGAGTTAGTTTTACTACTTTGGTCATAGAGTTGAAGAAAATTTATACAGTATAAAATGCATTTTCTGGAACGGTGCTTCTTAAATTACTTGTGGTGAAGGGCCAAGGTTTTTTTTGTCTGTGTTAATTTTTCCCTAATTTGTGGTTAGACTAGTGCTTTCATAAAATACAGTAAAAATGAAACATTAAAAGAAATAATCATATCCTTTGATGGTCGCATCAAAGTTGGTTTTACTGTAAGTATTTCTAAATGCAAACTCAGTTTTTTTTTTTTTACCTATTTCAGTTTGTGTACCTTACTAACATAGTCCAGTAACAGTTTGTGAACTGGTACCAATCTGTAGACACTTTTGAGTAGGATTTACCTTTTGGGTTGCCAGAGTATAGTAAATTATGATGACTATATTTTAAGCAAAGACTTTTTTTGTGTATAAAACTTGACTTATAGTTTTTTAATATTTTTAGAAATCACCTTTTAAAACTGTATGTATATCATGATAGATCATTCGAATGCGTATATATGCTTTATAGCAAGTTCTGCTTGTCTCATGGCTAAAGCCAAAGCTGATCTTGGTTTTACGGATTCATAGTGAAAGCTTACCATTTTGGAGCTGAAAGAAGGTTACCTTAGAGAGCCTTCCAGTTTTAGTATATTTGCTGCCAAAGCAAGCACTGCCTTACAGAGTCTTAATGCATGGTATAGATGAAGAAAGAGGCCTAATGAAGTGTCATGCTCGAGATTACAGTTAATAAATGAGAGACAGCTAACGGTACAATCATTGACTTGCAGAGGAAATCATGCTGGAGTCAGATGATCTAGATTAAGGACTGGCCTTCTACTTCTTAGTTAAGGGTCCTTAGGCAATAATTTAGTATTTAGTGAGCATTTCTTAGATTGAAGGATATATATGGGTAGTTTTTGTAAACTGTATACCACATAAGCAAACAATATCACTATAATTATTAAAATTATGAAACTACCCCTTCTGATGCTAACAAGTCCACTCCTCTTTCTGGATTCTGCTGTGTATCATACTAGAGGATTCCTGAGAACAGAAGTCATTTAAGAATGCATTGATTTAAAGTTATTTTGTTTATTTATTTATTTTTAAATTTAATTTAAAAAATTTTATTATGTTATGTTAGTCACCATACAGTACATCATTAGTTTTTGATGTAGCATTCCATGAGTCATTGTTTGCATATAATACCCAGTGCTCCATGCAATATGTGCCCTCCTTAATACCCATCACCAGGCTAACCCATCCCCCCATTCCCCTCCCCTCTAAAACCCTCAGTTTGTTTCCCAGAGTCCATAGTCTCTCATGGTTCGTCTCCCCCCTCTGCTTCCCCCCCCTTCATTTTTCCTTCCTTCTCCTAATGTCCTCCATGCTATTCCTTATGTTCCACAAATAAGTGAAACCATATGATAATTGTCTTTCTCCGCTTGACTTATTTCACTTAGCATAATCTCCTCCAGTTCCATCCATGTTGATGCAGATGTTGGTTAATCATCCTTTCTGATGGCTGAGTAATATTCCATTGTATATATGGACCACATCTTCTTTATTCGTCTGTTGAAGGGCATCTCAGCTCCTTCCACAGTTTGGCTATTGTGGACATTGCTGCTATAAGCATTGGGGTGCATGTGCCCCTTCTTTTCACTACCTCTGTATCTTTGGGGTAAATACCCAGTAGTGCAATTGCTGGGTCATAGGGTAGATCTATTTTTAACTTTTTGAGGAACCTCCACACTGTTTTCCAAAGTGGCTGTACCAACTTGCATTTCTACCAACAATGTAAGTTTTTAAAGATTTAATTTATTTATTTATTTGAGAGAAAGACAGCACAGAGGGAGAGGGAGAAACAGACTTCCCATTGAGCAGGCAGCCTGACACAGGGTTCGATCCCAGGACCCAGGGATCGTGACCTTAGCTGAAGGTCAATGCTTAACAGACTGAGCCTCCCAGGCACCCTAAAATTATTTTTATAAGTATTCTAGCAACGTGGAAAACTGCTGATAATTAAATTAAAAATTAAAAAGTCAGAACACAGAATGATAGACACTATGATGATTGTAACTATGTTAAAGCAATATGCATATGTTATTGATAATCAGTAGATTGACTAAGAATAAATCCTTCTGTCTACTGCACATAAAATATACTAGCTAGTATAATTGTGAATGTTTTTCTATTTTCTTTAATATTTGGTGCATTTTACATTTTAAAGAACATAAATATAGGGGCGCCTGGGTGGCTCAGTCAGTTGAGCATCTGATTCTTGGTTTTGGCTCAGGTTATAATCTTAGGGTCATGGGATCAAGCCCTGCAGCGGGCTCTGCACTCAGCAGGGAGTCTGCTTGAGGTTCTCTCCCTCTGCCTCTCCCTCTCCCCCCCTCATATACATGGGTGCACATGTACACTGCCTTTCTCTAAAATAAATCTTTTAAAACAATAATACACATACACATATATGTATAAGTAATTGAATGTCTTCATAAAAAAGAACTTTATACGAAGACCTGTAATTTCTGCTGCTCATATAAAAAGACTTTTTTACCCAATGGGGCAAACCATCTTACTAGTCCAATCACAAAATAGCCTTTACTACTACTCTTTCATTCTTAGAAAGGAGAAGTGTCAAGACAACATTAATAGATCTCTACTAATTCTTGAGATTTGAAGAACTTAATCTAGTCCATTTATATTGTAGGTGCTAACTTCCGTGCTAGTTGCTCTGCTGAGGGCTAAAAGGATTATGAAGAAATAAAACATAATAATCACCATTTATAGAGTACTTACTACATCCCAGAGTCTGTTTCAAAATAGCCTTATGCAATATGGGTGATATTATTTCTAGTTTACAAATGGGAAAGTGAGACTCAAGGAAGTTAAATAGCATGTCTGAATTATACAGTAGGAAAGTGTGGTATTAAACCTGGCTCTTTCTGATTCAGAAGCCAGTTCAGTATATATTTTCTTGTGTCTTTAAAAAAAAAAAAAAAAAAGGGCTTTCTGTCATCAGAAAGCTTTTAGCAGTAACAGGAAGAATGAGCACCAAACGATTGCTACAAATTGTGGTTTGGGTATTCCCTGGAGAGGAAGAATGTTGGGGGCTGAAGTGGTTAGAAAAAATTTTATATCAAAAGTGAATTTTAAGGTTAGCTTTGGAGAATGGTTAAAACTTGAATAGTTGAAGAGGAAGAGGAACTGATGCAGGTAGAGGGGAGGCAGTAAGAAAGGAAAAGAGCTCAGTGTGAGATAATTTGGAAAGAAATATAGCTAGAGAGGAGGGTTTGATAGGGGCATAGTATGAAAGAGAAACCTGAAAAAGCAGGTTGGAGGATCTTAAATGCTAAACTGTGGACCTTGAGATTTTATCTTATAATAATAATAATACGTAAAACCTGTTCTGAACACTTGTCACATGCCGGGTGCTATTCTAAGTGCTATCCATGTGGATGTCATTAACTCTTATAGTAAGTGCAGCCCAGGGAGGCCAAGTTTGCCACAGTCTTACTGTTAGAAAATGGTAGAAGAGCCAAGGTTTGAATACAAAAAATTTAAATCCAGAACCTATGCCCTTAATCACAACACTGCTCTGATTCTAGAGTCCATGGTAAGTTGAACAAGTTTCAAGCCCAGGACCACTGACCTTAAGTAATATACTTCACCCCTGGAGTATTTTAATATTTAATATAAGAAAAGTAATGTGACCAGACAGTGACACCCCATTCCTATCCCTGTCACCCTTGTACATCTTCAGGACAGTCAAAGAGAAGTTAAGGTATTTGTGCTAATGGCTTTCAACTCTGCCTACTTTTCTATGCTTATCTGGTCCATTGCTCTCAGTTAACCCCTACCATCTAACATCCACGTTATGTCAGTCCATTGTTAACCATAGTTCAGTGGTTCTCAGAGTGTGGCTCCAGCAGCAATTAGGAACTTGTTAAATGTCGCAATTCTGGAGCCTCATTCAAGACCTACTGAATCAGAAATTCTGGGGGTGAAGTGCAACCAAGTGTTTTAACAGTCCCTTTAGCAGATTATGATACATGATGAAGTTTGAGAACCACTGCTATAGTAGACTCCCGGGTTTCAGTTCAGGAGGAAACTAACCTTTTTTAGCAGTACTAGTATTAACGTTGGGGAACCATTTGGGATCTCACTCTTGAATTTATGCTGTTGGATTTGCAGTCTAACTTACAGAAATAGCCATAGCTTGCTAAGCTAATGACCACTTTAAAAGGGCGTCTCAGACTCTTTGATTCTTAGTAATTATACTTTGTAAGCATACCTAGACTTTGCTTTATGACTGTAGTTCATTACAGAGAACCAGACCTCTAAGTGAAAGTTTTTAAATCAGAAAATATTTCCACTAATTTTGATGGAAAAAATTGGGTTCCATGATAACCTAAAGGTACCAAAATAATTTTCAGGTTAAAATATGTATCAGTTGGGGGCGCCTGGGTGGCTCAGTTGGTTAGCGGCTGCCTTTGGCTCAGGTCATGATCCCAAGGTCCTGGGATAAAGCCCCATGTCAGGCTCCCTGCTCAGCGGGGAGCCTGCTTCTCCCTGTCCTCCCCACTCATGCTCTCTGTTGCTATTTCTGTCTGTCTCTCTCTCTTTTTCTCAAACAAATAAATAAATCTTTAATACACACACACACACACATATATATATGAGTTGAACAATGAAAAGAAGTTTGTATAAATAAGTATTTTGAAAGCAAATAACAACAGTCTGTACCTAACATATAATGTAATGACAGTTTGTTGTACTTGCAAAGAGAGGAAGAGAAGGCTTGATAGTAAGTGATGCCTGGTGGAGGAGGAATACAAAGGAGTCTTTCTTTGGAAAATGCTGGAGAGTCAGGTGGTAGGTTTTAAGTTCGGGAATTTGTGGTTATCTTGCACTTAAAAATAGTCGTAGCACACCTGAGCCAGTTACAGAGATACAGGTGAAACATAGCCTCTGTTCTCAAGGAGCCTGGGAAAAGAGTGAGTTGCCCCAACGATTTACTCTACACAAAAGCAAAAACTTAGTAAAAGAGGGAGTGACTGGGGAAGCATATAGACCCTTCAGTCTTCAAACTAAACCTGAGAAAAAGAGTGGGCTCCTGACAGGTGGACACGGTAGCAGGGCATGCCATGGAAGGAGCAGCAGGGGTGAGGCTCAGGACATACGGTCAGAGGCCTGGGAGTCCGTTTGAAGCAGCTGAAAAAGAAGGGGAGTGGTGTGTGACAGAGATAGCAGTAGAAAAGGGAGCATGGGCTCATTTCAGCGGCGTTCTGTGGGCAACAAGGAGCTGTGAAAAGTGCTTGAAGAGAAGAGAGCATGTTTTAGGAAGAGTAAAATCAATTGAAAAAATACAGCATAGAAAAATACCGTTAGAGCAAAAATAAAGGTGAAATACAACAGTACCTTTGAAACACAGAAGTAGAACATGCACTCCAGGAGATGGAGAAAGTGTAAAGAATTCTCTTTCATCAGTTTTCTTGCCTGGTGTACATATATAAAACAAAATTTTTCTGATTCATCCAAATGTATGTGATTTATTAATTTGCTCTTTATAATGTTCTCTGATTAAAAATGATTATATTGAGTACAGCAATAAGTGTCTATTAATTATCACTTGTATTATTTTAGGTATGACTTTGATTTTTTTTTTTTTTGAGTTGTAATACAAAAAAAAAAAAAGGCAGGGAGGAAAGAGTCATTATCCAAAAAGGGGTTTAATTTTCAAGATACATTAAAACTATAGCAAAAAGCTACCTAACGGTCATTATGTGAGACAGATCTATAAAAGAAATGGCATGTTTAAGAACAGCTATGATTGAAAACCGAGCTTTAAAACTAGAACTCTTGTCTTTGGTTGCCCGTTGAACTCCAGGAAGCCAATAGATGAGGTAGTTTTTAACTACGAATTTTGTAGGCTCTCTAATTTCACGTAGCCTTCTTATGTCCGAGAGTTTCAATCCATTTGATTTATAGCCATGTCTATTCTTATTTGTCTTCATGCTTTGCTCTTTTTCTTTCTTGGCTCTGAAGGTGGAGCAAGAAAGGACCCATATTGTCTGTAGATTTTGGGGGTATTTTATTGTTGCTGTCGTTCTCTTTGGTTTAAAAAGGAAGGAGGTAAAAGGTGTCTTTTTAATTCGATATATAGAACTCCCAAATTCATATATAATACTTTATAATACCTTATTAATTACATGTTTCTTAAACAGCAATGTAGATGATTTCTCTCCTGAGTAAAGTTATGTGGGAGCAAAGGTTATCTGACTCCACCCCCAGGAATATAGTACATAGGAAGTAGTATATTGAATGTAGTTTTGTTTTTGTTTTTTTTGGTTTGGATGTGAAAGATCAGACATTGGAGAAAATTTTCCTTTTTTTTATATTTCTATAATGGGCACATTACACTTACTCTACCCCCCAAACTTGTGTTCATTTTTTTAAAAATGCTTTAACAATGATAATAAGACATTGAAAGTCCCTTCTAGTTGTCATAGATGGCAGGGTTAGAGTTGACATTGTTATAAAATTTTTTCAGCTTGTCAAGTTAATTTCCTTCCCACCTCCATCTAGAGAACATAATATAGCCGACCCTTGAACAATGTGGAGGCTAGGAGTGCTAGTCCCCAGCATGGTCAAAGAATCTGTGTACAATTTTTGACTCCCCAAAAACGTAACTACTGATAGCCTACTGTTCACCAGAAGACTTACCAATAACATAAATAGCCAATTAACACATATTTTATGTTATGTATTATTGTATTCATACTTTTACAATGAAGAAAGCTTGAGAAAAGTGTTATTAAAAACATCATAAGGAAGACAAAATATATTTACAGTACTGTATTTATAAAAAAAAATCCACGTGTAAGTGAACCCGTGTAGTTCAAACCCCTGTTGTTCAAGGGTCAACTGTACATTTAAAGCTGGCACTTCATAGCTGTACAAGTAGGATGTACTGAGAAGGTACACACAGCCTGGGATTCTTGCCAAGATCATAATGCTTGACCCACAGACAGCCTCTTTTTAAAGAGTTAAAGTCTGATGTTAGGTAAATACAAACTTTGTAAAATCTGATGTTAGTCCTTGTTGCTGTTGTTTTTATAAAATGTAACAGGTACAGAAATGGTCAGCAATAGAACAGTTTATACCTGCTTGCTTCACAGGTGTGAGCTTGAGAGACCCAGACCTACAGTTTATGGACAAGAACGCTGGGCCTTGAATTTTGAAAGAATCATCAGTGGTTCTTAAATTTAACAATGATAGGAATAATTATACTCAAAAAATGCAAGACACATATGTACACTTTGGGTCCATCAGCTATGATTCAGACTAATTGCCTTTATCCTAATAGCATATGTAGTCTGATATTAAAAATCTGTTGAGAACAAAGCTGTATAAGACCTGACTGATCCACTCTGGCTCAGTACAGCCTCTCTGCCTTTAATTTCCATATCTGTAAGTGAAAGAAGTGCAACAAATACAAGGTCTCTTTCAGTTCTAACATTCTGTGACTTAAAAAAAAAAAGTAAAAATCTTTTCTAGCCAGAAACTGACTCTTGTTACATACATCGGTAGAGAAGTATACTGTTTTAAATCATTTAAGCCAAGTAATGATTTTTGCATACTCATTCTTGTTTTTCAGAAACTCTGTGAAGGCATATTTAAAGTCCTTATAAAGGACATCCCAACAACATGTCAAGTGTCCTGCCTGGAAGTTCTCCGCATTCTCTCCAGAGACAAAAAGGTTTTAGTTCCTGTAACAACCAAGGAAAATATGCAGATACTGCTGCGATTAGCCAAGTTAAATGAGTCGGATGATTCTTTGGAGAAGGTGTCAGAGTTCCCAGTTATTGTGGAGTCATTAAAATGTCTGTGTAACATAGTGTTCAACAGTCAGATGGCACAGCAGCTCAGCCTGGAACTTAACCTTGCTGCAAAGCTCTGTAACCTCCTGAGAAAGTGCAAGGACCGAAAGTTTATCAATGACATTAAGTGCTTTGATTTGCGCTTGCTCTTCCTCCTGTCACTTTTGCACACCGACATCAGGTCACAATTGCGCTATGAGCTCCAGGGACTACCGCTGCTAACCCAGATCTTGGAAAGTGCCTTTAGCATCAAGTGGACCGATGAATATGAATCGGCCATAGACCATAATGGACCTCCTCTCTCACCTCAGGAGACAGACTGTGCCATTGAGGCCCTCAAAGCTCTCTTCAATGTGACGGTAGACAGTTGGAAGGTGCATAAAGAGGTAAGGTTGAGAGAGATATTCTTATCTACCTATAATTTAATTGGTCTGGGGCATCCCTAGAACTGCTTGCAAGGGAGGAATGCTTGCTTTCCATTTGTGTAACACTTACCAGAAAAATAGGATGAAGATGGACTATTTCATTTTTTTTTGTATTTTATAGATTTTTAAATTTTTAATTCCAATTAGTTAACTATGGATTATTATTTTGTAAGGTGCCAAATATAGTTCCTTTTCCCAGCTGTACTATCACCTGCGTTTTTTTAAGTGTCTCTTTCAGGAACAAGATTTAAATGGTAAGATTTGAAGGGAAGTAAGACAATATGGTTCATAAAGTTATAGGCATTTACAATGACTGCCATCTTAAAGAAAAGATAAGAGAAATCAGGCCAGTTAAAATTGATCAATCAGAACTGATGTCTGCTCAGAAGAGCAAAAGATGCTGTGTGTATCCCCTATCATCCCTGGAGTGTTACAGTATTAGATAACTGTCAGAAATATAGGACTACAACTAGATATCCATACTTGTACACAGTCCTAGAAAATAAATACAGTTACACCACAGCGTGGGAAAGTTTTTTTTTCTGTATTAAGATCCTATTCTGTGGCTTAGACCTTATAGCAGCCCAAAGTGAGGCAGATTTGATAGTTTATATCTAAGTACCCACAAGAACAAAATGCTAAACAAGAAACTTAGTTTAAGGAAGGCAAAAATTGGGGCACCTGGGTGGCGCAGTCGTTAAGCGTCTGCCTTCAGCTCAGGGCGTGATCCTGGCGTTCCAGGATCAAGCCCCACATCAGGCTCCTCCTCTAGGAGCCTGCTTCTTCCTCTCCCACTCCCCCTGCTTGTGTTCCCTCTCTTGCTGGCTGTCTCTCTCTGTCAAATAAAGAAATAAATAAATCTTTAAAAAAAAAAAAAAAAAGGAAGGCAAAAATTGTAAGCCAAGTGGACATAAACTCTTTTCCTTGTTTCTAGAATCTTAACATTTCACATTTACGCTCTTTCTTTAACCTTAAATGATGAGTGAAATTGAGCCCCTGCCTAGAAAGAAAGAAAGAGAGAGAGAGAAAGAAAAGAAAAGAAAAAAGAAAAGAAAAGAAAAAAGAAAGAAACGAAGTATTTTGGTGCCAGCCTTAATTATCTTTTCTGACGATTGACTTGAGGACTTAGGCTCACATGTTGCTGTGTGCATTTGAAGCAGTGCTCACCATGAATACAGATCTGTTTTTGCCAGCAGCCTGCTTTGAGAGGATTATCTCAGTGCAGGGCTATAGTGGGAGTATGCAGGCATCTGAGTTCTAAAGTGCAAATAGGTCTATATTTTGAAACCAAATATTTGAAGATCAGTACTAACAGCTGTTTTAGATGACTGTAGTATGGTCAGTTTTTCCTGAGACTTGGCAGGAAAAGATGTGGAAACCCCACATGCTCCATTTATGCTTTGAAACCAAATATTTGGAAGTATTTAAAATATTATGTCTCTATGCTTATTTGGTACCTTCTATGGTTATTTTTCTTACACTGTTTGTTTTGGTGTTTTTAAGTTCTCCATTTAGTTGCAAGAGCTCTTCTGAGACTATTGGTTTGCCATTGTTGGAGCCCCTGTTATTTAAATTGTGCTCAAAATAGTAGCTCACACGGTTCAGATTCCTGACCAAAAGGGTTTATTATAATTCAATGGCTGCACTTCAGTATATGTACAGAATGACATGTAATAAAAAATCAGTAAGTTGAGATTAGCCTTCATTAGTGTAATAGTGGGGCTGGAAGAAGCCTTAGAAGATGTTGAAGCAGCAATTACTCATTCTGGGTTATAGAAAGTTTATGCTCCAAAAGATACATGAGAAAGGATCAGTAGTCCTGAAGCAGACATCTCTGCAGACCTAGGGCTTCCTGTGAGTTGTGGATCTGTAGATAAAGCCATTATAAAATGTGCCCAGTTATTGTGACTCTGGGCTATTACTGAAGTTATAGGAAATTTAAACAGTATTGAAAACAGGATCTTGCCAACCCATTTAGGCAAGAGTGTGGGAAAGGTTTTTTTGTTTTTTAAACCATTGAGTCTCCATGAGTCTCCAAATTCAAATTTCAGCAAACATTTGGCCATTCAGTTAGTCAATAAATATTTATGGCCAATTGGTAGGTATTATGCTGGCATTGTGTAATAAGTTGGCAAATAATAGACATAGTCTCTGCCTTCAGTTTTGTTGGTGAGACAAGTAATAAATAAGTAAACAAATACATAATTCAAATTGTGTTAAGTGCTGAGAGAGAAACAGTGCAATGATTGAGAATACTTAGCATAGTCAGGGAAGACATGTGAAGGTGTCACCTGAGATAGGATGACTGAGAATGGTGGAACTGTTTGACAGATGGGGAGATGAACGTTTCTCAGAAATTGAACAGCATGTGAAAAGACCCAGAAATCAGAGCATAGGGAGGTACCCACAACTTAGTGTAAGGAAAATCTATAATAAGAATGCAGAGAAACTTGTCAATAAGAGCCCATTTACTTGGATTTTAATAACGCCTCAATTGTCAGATGAATGGCATCTTTCTCCAATTGAGCAAGCACCTGAAGAATTGTTAATACTTTAAAATACCAATTGAAATAAAGGGATATTGAAAACTTATTGTACAGAATAATCCAACCTTAAAATTTAACTTTAAAAATAATATAATTTTCTTTATAATGAAAATACATGTTCATCGTAGAAGATCTAAGGGAAAAAAGCATACAAGCAATAAAAAATTACAAATCATCTATAAACCCACTACTCAAAGATAAGCACTGTTTACATTTGATGTATATGTTTCTAACCATTCTTCATTGTATAATACATAAATATAAACATATAAATAATTTCTTTATACAAAAATGCAGTCATTTTGTAATCTTGACCTTTTTTCCCACAGTAAATGTTCTTGAAGAGTAGTGGTTTTCAAAATGTTCCTTAAAGCCGTAGAGTTCCTAGGAGTAGGATGAGTTCCAGGTTCCCCACTCTCACTTTTAAAAGAGCATCTTTGATTGTTGCAGTTGCTGTTGTTTTTTCTCTTTATATTAGGTTGTAACTAGATATCTTTGGAGGATAAAAAGAGTTCTGCAACCAAAAAATAATTTAACAGCCAATTTATTCTCCTCTTTGTCAAAGGTTGATAAAGCCTTATGAAGAAATACTCTTCATAAGTCATTTTATACTTAATAAGTATTTTTATACTTGAATATTCCTTCATAAAGATCTATTAACCTTTAACAAATTCCTTATGTGTAGGCATTTAGATTGTTTGCAGTCATTTGCTATTTTACATGGTAATACGGTGAATTTTCTTATTGTAAAATTTTGTAGATAAATTCCTGAAATTGTTGGGCCAATGGGTTTTTTTAAAACTCTAAGGGTTTTTGATATGTATTGCCAAATTGCCCTTCAGAAGAAGAGTGCTAGTTTATACCTTTCCAGACCTTGGGATTTCACCTTTAAAGATCTTTATTACACAGCTCAACTGTTACAGAAAATACAGATGTTTGGTTTTGGTTTTAACTGTTTTACTAAGTATTTTTATCACTGTTCATATACAATTCATCAAAAACGAAAATTAATGACTAGGTTTTTCGTGAGGCTTAGCAGATTA
Organism: Ursus americanus; assembly: GCF_024610735.1. Classification (NCBI taxonomy): domain Eukaryota; kingdom Metazoa; phylum Chordata; class Mammalia; order Carnivora; family Ursidae; genus Ursus; species Ursus americanus. The sequence continues at coordinate 15,366,987 of NC_142143.1, read as the reverse complement.
GTGCCGTTTGTCCATTTTAGGTTCCTGCCTCAGTGTTAAATTCCTGCCTGCCTGCTGGTACCATCAGCAGATTAATTTGGAGATTCCTTTCCATTCAGTAAGAAATGTAGCTGGCCTTATATCCACATGGTGTCCTTCTGTCTCCCTTACTTCCTTCTTCCCTCCGTGGCCCATTCTCTCCCTTTCCTAAAGGTAGTATAATGTTTAAGACAGTCAAGGGATCCTTTAGCAAGACCTGAAGTCAGTTCTAGAAAAGTTAACTGAAATGGTCTTGTCTTCCTCCTGCTTTAACACTTTGCTAAATCTCTTTGTTGGTGGAGGAAAGCATGTTAATGTAGAGATCCCTTACTTAGCACACATTCCCATCTGCAGTGCTTCCCAGGTTATCCATGCAATGTAACGAGAAGACACAAGGACCAACAGACATGGTAGAGCCAGACAACCAAGTACAAACAGAGAAGTAATACAAGTATCTGAGTAGTCAAAAGAGGCATTTGAATCAGATAAAACAGTGATTGTCCATAGGAGTTAATTGGGAATGTCACATTGTAACAGAAGAGGTTAGTGCCATGATTATTTTAGAGACTTTAAAGGAAATGTGGGAAAAGGACATGGTATTAATTAAATAAAAATAAAGCTTCAAGCTCTGCCATGTTTTTTTGCTGAATCATCTTTTCAGTAAAGACTGAGAGCCCAATATTTGCCTCATTCTACATTAGGCATATAAGATACAAGAAGAAGAAAGCATCATGCCCTCAAAGAACTAACAGTCTAATAAGAAAATCAGGCATAGGAACACAGATGGATATACAGCTGTTTGTTACATTACTTATATTCTTCTCTATATTTTCTATATGTTTAAAAGTAAGAGTCCCTCCAGTAATGCATAGATGCTTCAAATTCCATATGTTCTAGATCTTTGGGAGTATGTCTGACCTCACTGGCATAGTCTTTCTGCTAAGCAACCAACATAACCCAGGACAGAGTACACATTCAATAAATATTTGTTTAATGAAAAATGAAGTGTGATATAAAGAAATATATAGGAGAAAAAGTCCAAAGTTAACAGGGAAGAAGGAAAAGTTTATGATACCTTTTAAAATGTCAAAGCTATTGGGGCACCTGGCTGGCTAAGTTGGTTAAGCGTCTTGATCATGATCTCAGGGTCCTGGCATCAAGCCCCACGTTGGGCTTCCCACTCAGCGTGTAGTCTGCTCTCCCTCTGCCCCTACCCCCACTCATATTCTCTCTCTCTCTCTCTCTCTCAAATAAATAAAATCTTTTAAAAATGTCAAAGCTATTAAAAAATTCTCTAGAAGCCTAAAACATTTAATAACATTGTTTAGAGCGGTAGATTTCTAGCCTTTTTAGAGTTACAGCACTCTATTTTATAACATTTATCTCTTCCCTTGTAAATTACTTTAAAAAAAAAAACATTTATTACTCTGTGCCCAGCACCATGTTTGATGAAAAAGATGCAGAGGTAAAATACATTATCTTTGCCTGTAAGGAGACAGAGATATTTGAACATATACAATTTGGTAAGACAAATAACCATGGTAGAGGTAAGGAAAAGGACCAGCGTGAAACAGGGTCAAATGCTACCTGAGATGTAGCTATATTTTTAGGTAAGTGTGTGTATACTTGTGTGTGTGCATATGTGTGTGTGTGTCTATGTCTGAGTGTCTTTCATTTTTTATAGAATTGAAATCAAATTTTCATAGGACAAGTTTCCTAAACCTTCTTGAAGAAATTAGAACTACCCTGGGATAACAATACCAGATTAGGACTCACTGGTGTGCAGTATTCTCCCTTCAGACGTTCTCAGGCATTGATTAGATCAGTTGTTGACGCTTTGAACGAAAAGATGTGAGGAAATTGATACCTTTACCAAACAAAAGTGAAATCCTCCACAGTTTGCACAGGAGAAAAAAAGCAGCAGGACAGTAATAGAATTTGTAATTAAGAAGTAAGGGCTATATAAAGAGATCCCAAAGAATTTCCTGAGTTTTTCTCTCCCTTTTAATTGAGTGTTACCTTATTTTGGTTTCCTTATTTTCACTATCACAGCAAGCCTGTTTGCTTTCTCTCTCTTCCTCTTTCCTGGTGACTTTTTTTCTTCTCAACCTTTGGAGATCATGATTTCAGAGGAGAGAATATTGATATCTTAAAGATATGATTTCAGAGGAGAGAATATAGATATCTTAAAGATATCAAAACTAAGATGAAGCAAGTAAATTATAGTTATACAAACTGTGTTTGTATAATATTTTATAAAGAACAATTGTATTTAATCTTTCCAGCATTCTTGTGACACAGGAGCATTAACCCCATTTGACAAATGAGGACATGAAAGAGCAGAGAGTTAAAATTACTTATGGAAAGTCATACAGCAGAATAGCCAATACTAGAAAATAGTATCCACTCTAATCTTTGTTAAATAAGACTTCTCAAATGGTAGCACTCGTTCAACAAATTTTGACTGAGACAGACTAATGGAATAGAATAAAGAGTCTAGAAATAAACCTACACATATATAGTCAACTGATTTATGACACAGGTAATGTTGAAGTGCAGTGGGGAAAAAGTGTACTTTTTAATAAGTTATACTGGATCGATTGTATGGCTGTATGGAAGGAAAATGAATCTGAATCCCTATTTTATACCATACACAAAAAATTAATTTGAGATGGATAAGGACCTAAATATGAAAGGTAAAATAATAAAGCTTTTAGAAGGAGATAGATTATCTTCATGACTTTATCTTAAGTCAAACATTTCTTAAGTAGGCAAAGATTTCTAAAACAGGACAAAATAAAAATCAAATCTTAAAGGAAAAGTTGACAAATCGGTCTTTGTTAAAATGAGCTCACAAGAGAAGAAAGTAAAAAAGCAGGCCACCAAATCAGAAGATATTTGCAACACATCTATAAAGAAAGGACTCTATCCAGAATACATGAAAAAGTCCTACAAATCCATACAAATAAAGTCAGTCAACCCAATAGAAAATCGGCAAAAGACTTGAACAAGCACTTCACAAAAGAGGTATCCAAATGACCAGTAGTCATATGAAACCTCATTAGTCATCCAGAAAACATATAATAAAACCTTGAGACCACCGCACACCCACAAGAATGACTAAATTTTAAAACTCTAACAATAGCAAGTGTTGACACAACTGTAGAGCAACTAGTGGGAGTGTAAATTGGTATAAACACTTTGAAACACTATTTGGCAGTATATTCTAAAGCTTGACCCAGCAGAGGAGATCTAAGAAAGTATATTCACAGCACTACTCTTCAATGTAGCCCCAAACTGGAAACAATCCAAGTGTCCATCAAGAGTAGGATAGATAAGTAAATTGTAATATAGTCACTGTATTCAGCAGTGCTTTCTTAACCTACCTGTGGTGAAGGACCAGAGTTTTTTGCCCTAGCTATTAGAATAAAAGTCTTGTATAATATAAGTAACACACAGTGTCAAACTGGAAAAGTCTCTAAATGCTCACGCACACTTTTTGCACTGGTGGCGCTGCAGCTCCGTGGCAAACAGGGTGTGGACCAGCCCTGGGCCACAGACTGCACCTTGAATAGCACTGCTCTCGAGTGATGAAAATGAACATGTCAAGTAATGAAAATATGTAGACTAGCTGCACATAACAACCTGGATGAATCTCAGAACCAGACACAAAAGTGCCTATATTTTATGATTTCATTCAAGCAAACTTCAATGACAACAAAAATCACTGACCTGTGATGTTAGAAACTAGAATTACTCTTGAGGAGCAGAAGATTGTCATTCGAAGAGGCCATGCTGAAGTTCTTGATCTTGACGTTGGATTATTTTTGTGCTGGTTATATGGATGTGCTCATTTTGTGAAAATGTATCTAGCTGCCCACTGATGACTGGGTCTCTTTTTTGTTTTACTTATAATTTACATTAAAAATTATTGAACACTGGGGCACCTGAGTGGCTTAGTTGGTTGAGCGTCAGACTCTTGGTTTTGGTCTGTTCATGATCTCAGGACTGTGGGATTGAGCCTCGCATGGGCGCCACACTGGGTGTGGAACCTACTTGGGATTCTCTTTCTCCCTCTCCCTCTGCATTCTCTCTCTCCTCTCTCTTCCTCTCTAAAATAAATAAATAATTATTGAACACCTATTAAACACATGCACTCTAAACTTCTGAGGGTATTAGATTAGTGGAGAAAGCAATGGAAATGCAAATATATAAACAAATGTGGCATTACAAGTTATGATTTTATGAAAGGAATCATAATGAGATACAGTGATAGAAAATAATGAAGGAAGAAACCTACTTAGATTAGGTTGACAAGGAAGGGGCTTCTCTGATAAAATATTTTAGCTGAGACCTGGGAGATGCAAAGGAATTGGTGATGCCAAGAGTGGAGGAAACAATCCACGGATTTCAGCAGTTGTTTTGGGTAGATAAATAAAGAGAATTTGGTGGATTTATGGCAAAAGAGGGCACTGCAGACATTGGTACAATTTGGGAATTGGTATTATAAAAGTTGGGACAGGAGGAAATGGTATGGAAAGAAGTAGGATTTTGGTTTACAGTTGCAAGTAAAAAGACCAAAATCGATAGTTTTGCAAGAAGCTTGTCAACACCAGTGTGAGAAGAGAACAATTGTGATATCTAGAATAAAGGAAAAATCTAGTTTTTGTTTTTGTTTTGAGAGAGAGCGTGCATGAGCAAGCTCATGGGGGTGGGAAGTGGCAGGGTGTTGGGGGAGGGAGAGAGAATCCCAAGCAGACTCCTCGCTCAGCAAGAACTCGATGCAGGGCTCGGTCTCATGACCCTGACTGAGATAGTGACCTGAGCCGAAATTAAGAGTCATATACTTAACTGACTGAGCCACCCAGGCACCTCAGGAAAATCTAGTTTAAAAGGAAGTGCACGGGGCACCTGGGTGGCTCAGTCGTTAAGCGTCTGCCTTAGGCTCAGGGCGTGATCCCAGCATTCTGGGATCGAGCCCCACATCAGGCTCCTCTGCTGGGAGCCTGCTTCTTCCTCTCCCACTCCCCCTGCTTGTGCTCCCTCTCTCGCTGGCCGTCTTTCTCTCTGTCAGATAAATAAATAAAATCTTTTAAAAACAAATGAAGGAAGGAAGGAAGGGCATTCCTACTTAATTTTCAGAACCAAGGAAAATATGATCTTATCAAGAGTTAAGAAATGGAAGAAGTACCTGGGTGGCACAGGCAGTTGGGCATCGGACTCTTGGTTTTGACAAGGGTTTGTGATCTTGGGGTCAAGGGATTGGGCCCTACGTGGTTCTGGCTGGGTGCGGAGTCTGGGTTTCTCTCTCCCTCTGCCCCTCCCCACTGCTCACACTTGTTCACTCTCTTTCTAAAATAAATGGATAAATCTTAAAAAAAAAAAAAAGTTAAATGGAAGAACTTCACATATGTTTCAGTGTGCTTCATGTAATTTGGGGGAAGTAAAAGTGTATTTATATATTAGAGAATTTTGTTTCAGGCATTTGGAAAATGGATGGCGAGTGGGACAGTGTCCAGGTCAATGCTGCCAGTCTTCGTGTCTCTGGCACTCCACTGATTCCTCTTCCCCTTTTCTTTCTTCCTTCCCCAATACACGATTATTTCATTATCACTCATTTCAGCTCTGTCTTCTGTTTCCTTTCTCCCTCATCATTCCCCCTCACCTTCACATGTTCCATTGCAAGTGCTAAGCACTTCCTTGTGTATCATCCTCTTTAATTCTTTTATAAGCCTAACAGTCACATATGTGTGGAGATGTGAGTGGGGAAACTTCAGCTCAGAGAAGCTATATGACTTGTCTAGGGTCACAACCTAGACTCTAGACTCCGGTGCGGTGCTTTTTCCATTATGCCACTGAGGCCTTCGTCTCTTCCAAATAAACATGTAATAGTTTTATGCTTAAAATACTGTCCCCTGCATTATGAGTAATGAAATTGTGCTCATTTGTTAGATTTTATAAGACACATCTTCTCACATCTTATATATACGAACATAAGAACATATATATGTATAATATGTGAGTATATTTCACTTTACACAGACTTGAAATAAATATATACTAAAGTTTTTAAATTTTTTTATAAAGTTTTTTAATTTTTAAAAGTTTTTGAAGTAATTGGTGACTTCCTGAAGTATAGCATGTGCAGGATCTCTGTTATCACTCATTTTATCTGTCTTCTTAATTACTAAAAATCTGGAAGAAGAGAGATATGACCTTGATGCAGGTGATTAAAGAATGTATAGTGGCCCAAGAGCTCACTAAAAAAGAGGAGGTAAACTAAGTGATTATTCATAACTTAGCTTATTTCCAATGTTTGCCTTTTTCCCTCTGACTCTCTATGTGTCTTTAATACCAATGAGTGAGTAAACATCGGGAAAATAGGAGATTAAACTCAGATATCTTGTTTCTCATCACTTGCCAGTAATTCTGGGGGAAATAGCAAGATTTGGGGGAGCTAGGAGATTAAGAAGGCTCATTAAAATTAAGTTGATAGATTATAGATTTTAACTTATTGCTTTTGAAAATTAAGAAATGAGGCATTAAGGATGTACAACCCACTCTTAAAATATCTGATAGCATTACATCTATTTGAACTTTTATAACAATTAGTAGACTGGAAGAGTATGTTATCAAAAGAATCTAGGCTTTCTGGACATGGCAAAGATCAATAGGTGAATTGAATGTTGATGTAGGACAGAGTGGGAAATGCATGGATGTTGGTCCTGAATCTCTTTGCCTGACATGCCCTGAGGGAGCAGCTAGATCAGCACCTCCTGGTTTCTGCCATTTCTGGAGATGGTTGTAGCTCTTCCTATGAGACAGTAACTGTTCACTTAGTATTGAGAACTTTTTCTACAGTATCCTGACTTCTGTTATGTATGGTGTAAGAATGACTGTTTAGGGGGACAGGTGGGCCGTAAGATGACTCCCAAGGATGTAGTAATACACCAAACTCCTTCATTAAGGCATTCAATCCCCAATTTTTCCTCTTGTCTTTTTATTTGCTGTAGAGTGATTCTCATCAGTTCCGTGTCATGGCAGCTGTCCTTCGCCATTGTTTACTAATCGTAGGTCCAACTGAAGACAAAACAGAAGAGCTGCACAGGTAGGTAACCTCTGTGTTGATATCTCAATGAAGGACATCATCAATTCTTGTTTTTATGCATCTAATTTTAGTTGTTGTAAGCACAGGAAAGTGAAAAAAATTGGTAATTCAGGTAACTAGTGAGAAATCATTACTGTGCCCTGATGGGAAATTTTCATTCTATCCCCTTTGATTTTGTTAAATTGAGTCGCAACAAAAGAAGAGAATTTGGCATTTGTTGCATTCAACAATAAAACCCAGAGTAACAATAATAATAGCACCCAATTCAGTAGTTACTGAGGACTATGTGTGACATGATGCTGAGTGCTTTATAAAGATTAAGTTATTTTAATCAGCACACTCACCTTATGAGGTAGGTACTGCTATTTTTCCCTTTTGATAAGTGATGAAATTGGGGCATAGAAAAATGAAGCAATTTCTTTGAGATCACACAGCCCTAGTAAGTAACAGGGCTTGGATTTGAACCCTGCTTTTCATTACTACAAACTAATACTCTCACTGTAAGAGTATTTACCAAAAAGTAGACCATAAACAATATGTATTAATTATATTTTAAAACTTGTTATAAAAATTGGGTCACAATCTCAAGTATTAATATTTTAAAAATAGTTCAAGTGTTGTGACTTGCCTGTTGGAGCACTTGATGGACTACTGCTAAAATGTGTCATTCTGTAAGAACTGAGTTCATCCATTTTTCTAGTTCTCTTTCTATTCTAGATCAGACTTTCAGTAACAACACTTCTGACTTTAATATAAGACTGCTTATGGTGCTTTACTCTTTTAAAATACAAGTAGTATTTTTTTTCAGATTTTATTTATTTATTTGAGAAGAGAGCATGAGCAGGGAGAGGAGCAGTGGGAGGGGGAGAGGCAGACTCCCCACTGAGCAGGGAGCCTGACTCACAGGGCTCAATCCCAGGGTCCCGGGCTCCTGACCTGAGCTGACAGGAGATGCTTAACCAAGTGAGCCACCCAGGCACCCCAAATACAAATGGCATTTTAAACAATTCAAATAAATTCAAATCTGCAAACAATTGACTTTGGCATTAACTCTGCTTTACAAATAAAATTGGATTCTTCTTAATAGTAGAAAGCACCTTTTGAGCCTTTACAATATTCTGTTTTTCAAAATATGGCTTAGATAAAACTATAGAAACACAACCAGAGTGTAAAAATTAAACATAACCTTAACTGTTATTTTTCAATCAAATCCTTATTATTTTAGTTATGATCAGCAATTTATTATTTGATATTGTACAGTTTGTTGGTAGGTTATCTTTATGTACTCTGCCCTGCAAACATTCAAAAGATTATTTTCTTTACAATTAAAAAGTGTGATTTTTTTTTCTTCAGCTACAGATCAAAAGTTCCTTTAATTTTCTTGAGACCGTGCCTTTAAAAAATAATCAGATTAGGTGCAATAAATCATAGCCTCTGAAAAGAGTTAATTAAACATTTTGACTCTCTATAATTTTTTTCATAATTAAGAAACACTAGAAATACAGATACTAAAACTTCTAAAAAATGGATTTATAATAAGCCCAGGAGTAAATTGGTGGCTTTTTTTTTGGAAATCAGATATCATATGTTAAATGACATTCATACAAGAACGTGAGGAGAAAGTGTTTGGGAATTGTTACACTAGTTACAAAAAACATTGCTAAGGATTTCTCTGATAAATTTAATATTTTAATACAGCACCCAGTATTTATCAAAAGAGAGCAAGAAGAGAGGTTTTAAAAACCAGATTTTTAAAAAAGTAATCAGATTGCTTTATTTTCCTTCTGATAATATTTGCTTTAAATATTCTTAAATAAATTTTTTCAAAAAGTTGCTCTGATAAAATATCTATCAGCTACACTGTAAAAAGAAGGGATATCCCTAGAGCCACAAACAGAATATAGGAGTATATCTCAAAGGCTTTTTGAGGAGATTGAGGTTGCTGCTGACTTGACAGTTTATCTGGAATGGCCCCGCATGTCCCTTTAATCAGAATTAAAGTGATTAGTATCATTTGAGAGTAGTGACTCTAGGCTAAGCCATTTAAATACAGAGAAAACTGCCTTAACCTCAAAGGGCCATATTAGGAAACTTATTAGGATTGTAATATCCACTAAATTCTGCGTATTTATAGTGGCCCTGAAAATCATGTGTGTGTTTAAGGCAAAGTTAAAACAAAAAAATCAGAATGTCTTTCAAAGTAACATTTTGTCCCATTTTTTTGAAAGTTATTTTCTAAGTTTGTTTTTTCTTTTTGACACTTTAAGGAAAAATGTAATGAAATAGGTAAACCTGGATAGTATATGATTATGCATTATCGTCAATCTCAAAGAGCTGTAGTAATGATTAAATGAGAAATTAATAAAGCACTCTGTCCCTGGCACTGAGGAAGCACTCAACAAGTGCGTGAGCTGCTGTCACCTCTGCCATCACGCTGCTGCCACCGCCACTTCTGTTACTATTATTACAATAAGCACACTGGCTTTTAGATCCAATACTGAGTTCCAGATCTCTTTTTAAAAGTTCTTTTTCATTTTGATATTTTGCTAGGAACTTATTTCTATGTATATCCTGTGATCATGTAGAGAAATCTGTTTTCCATTCATCTAAGTTTTTCTCAAGTCAGATAGGTTCTATGATACAGGCATGGCAGTAGTCTGCTAGGCTCCCATGAGTAGAAACATGGCTTGGCAACAGCTTTTTCTGATGTGCGGTCTCTGTAACAGACAGCGTCCTTTTTTCCCCACCCCCAGAGCAATCAAGAGGACATGGACGTAGAGATAAAATGGGTTAGCTCACATAGACAGCTGACCTTAACCTTTATTTCCACTAATCAGCATCTTAGATAGTTTTTAAAATCTACTTATTTCATTTCCTTTTGTCTATACTTAAACAAGTAAATTGTTGGTTTGAGCCATCTTTTTTGATACATTAAAGGACATCCTAATTCTGTTCATCTCTGCTATCTTCCTGAAAGTATTTTCAGCCCTCTTGTCCATAATCAGTAAGCTTATTCATAAACAGCCAAAAACATTGCATGTGGATGTGGTTGTGATTTTATTTTAGAGAGAAGGGGGGAAATGGGAATGGCCTAAATGCTAGAGAGGTGAGGAAAGGGGAGGGAAGGACCAGATCTGATTTAATTTATTTTAGCCTCTCAGTCTAATTTCTTTCACTTAGTACATTGGCATCCACAAAACACTTTCTCTTTTTTTTTCTGCACTCAAAGAGCCCGTGTCTTTAAAAGTACTTACCTTCCTGCCTTTTTTTGTTGTTTCTTTGCTTAAACTAATTTATTTTATCTTGTATACTGAAGGAGACAATTTAGTACCTAATGATACCTCATTATAATCCTAAGCAATGTCTTTTTTTCCAGCTTTATTGAGATACAGTGGATGTATAACATTGCTTAAGGTGTGTAATGGCGTTGATTTGATAGACTTACATATTGCAAAATGATTACCACCACAGCATTAGCTAGGCATAATGTCTTAAACATGGCCAACTTTTAATTAATGTTTGAAAATTGAGGGGGGAGGAGATAGGGGAATGGGTAGAACAGATGAAGGGGATTAAGAGGTACAAACCTCCAGTTATAAAATAAATAAGTCACAGGGATGAAAAGTACAACATAGGGAATAAAGTCAATAATATTGTAATAATGTTGTTTAGTGACAGGTGGTAACTACACTTAACATGGTGAACATTGAGATTGAGTAATGTATAGAATTGTCAAATCACTATGTTGTACGCCTGAAATTAATATAACATTGTATGTCAGCTATACTTCAATAAAAAAAATTTGTAAAAGTTTGAAAATCGGATGATTTCATTTTGGCTTCTGCTTATTAACTGAGCACTTACTACATGTTAGGCACTATGTGGAGCTCAAGGACAACAAAGATGGATACAGTATAATGTGCTCTCCAGGGCTCACCAGCTAGGGGGTAAAACAGACATGTAAGTAAATAAGTGCAGTGATTTTGATGAGTGTTGTGTAAGACACAGACAAGCTTAAGTAGGTATACAGAAAACAAGAGAGTTTACTTTGTCTGGAGAGATTGGAGAAAGGAGGTCTTATTTTATTTTTTTGTTGTCATTAAAGCTCCTGATTCTTACTGTGAATAACAGTTATCTGGGTGAAGAGAGATTTTTTGAACTATCACTGAGCACCATGCTAGGTGCTTGAAGGGCTTCACGGTGCATACTCTGGAGGAACATAAAGTCTAAATGAGGAGACAAGACATAAATATTATGAAAAGATAAAAAATAATTCAAGACCATAATAGAAGAGCTATCACAAGATAGTTTTTGAGTAGTTTCCCAGTGAATTAATTGTCCAAATAATAATTGCTAATAGAATTTAAAGGACTAGCTCACTATGGTCTAACATGATGAGGAAAGTCTTCCTTACTCATACTATATCTGTTCTCCATCCTCATCCAGACCTCTAGTCTCCTGGTGATTCCTGTTTCTCCTGCCTATGAGCCCTCTATGGGTTTACTTTCTTCCCTCTCTCTTCTAAAGCATTGGTTCATCATTTCAGCCTGTCTCTATGCCCTCATTGTCATGTCCTGCCAGTCTTGAAGCACCCAACCCCAGATCTGTCAGACCACCTTCCTTCTCCACTTCTAAACTCAGGCTGCTCAGTCTTGTGGGACAGTTTTACCTAACCCAGCAGTTTGGTCCATCCTCTCCACTGTATGCAGAGTTGTTTCTCAAAAAGCAGATCTCTGTTTAGAATCCTCTATGGCTCCCCTCTGTCTTTATGATTAAGAGCAAACTTGTATTGTCATTTTGCATTTATTAATAATCTGCAGCCTCATCAGGGAAATCTATGTTTTCCTGGCTTCTGCACCTTCTTTTTTGCCGGAATAACTCTGGTTTAAGGTCATCAGTAACCCATCTGGCTATAACCTACATCTCATCATGGCAATCCCCTTTATAATACTCCTACCCCACTCCACACGGACATACATGTACTTTCCTGGTCCCATTGCCTGCTAAGGCCCCTCCTTTAGAGGCCTTGTCCTTTGCTTTACACTGTATACTTAGCACACCTAGCACAAGGCATGGTAAATATTTGTTGAGAATAAGTGAGGTTTAAGCTAGTCATAAAGAATGAGAACATTCTAGGCCAGAGAACACATGGCCAAATACAGAAAACAGTTATGTGTCTATGGCACAGTTAGAGAACAATGACCAAGTCGCTGTGGGTTAAAAAGCTATGCTTTGCTGAGAGCAGCATTCAGGTGTCTTTCCATCCATACATATTTTTTAAGATTTTATTTATTTATTTGACAGAGAGAGACAGTGAGAGAGGGAACACAAGCAAGGGGAGTGTGAGAGGGAGAAGCAGGCTTCCCACCGAGCAGGGAGCCCAATGTAGACGCTTCACGGCTGAGCCACCCAGGTGCCCCTTTCCATCCGTATTTTATCCAAAGTTTTCTTGACACTTCTCACCTGCAGCTGTTCCAGTCTTCTCTTGACTCTCTGGTTCTTCTACTGTTCTCTCTTGAATTTGATCTATTTGGGCTTTAGATCCACTGCTCCACCAGAATGGCTGTTATTTGAGGTCACTAGTAACTTCCGTGTTGCTAAACCTAGTGGGCATGTCTCACTTGCCATCTTACTTGATCTGTCCACATCATCTGACAAGGTGATCACTCCATTTTTGTCTATATACTTCTTCCAGGATACCATACTATCTTGGTTTTCCTCCTTCCTCACTAGTTGTAATTTCTTCCTCAATTCCTCAGCCTCTAGACAATAGAGTACCCCAGGTTCAGCCCTCATAGTCTTTCAGTCCACACTCATTCCCCCACTGAATCAATTCCAACCTTTTATCTTCAGACACCATTCACATGCTAATGACTCCTCAGTTTATATCTCTAATCCATATCTCCCTCCCTGAACTCCGTGACTCTTGCAGCTAACTTCCTATTAACATCTCCCCTCAGAAGTCTAATAGCTATCCCAAACTTAACATATCCAAAATTAAACTCTTAATCTTCCCCTAAAAAGCTGCTTCTCCTGCAGTTTTTCCCATTTTTAGTTTATGGCAACTGCTGCTTTCCACTTGCTGAGGCTAGAACTTGGATTCTCACACTTCACAACTAGCCTGTCAAGAAAAGTCTTTCAAAATGTATCCAGATGTAACCACTTCACTGTTATCATCATGTTCAATCACCTGAATTATTATAGTGACATCCTGATTCTTCTCACCTTTGATGTCCTACCATCTGTAAGTAGAGTATACCACCATGCAAGACCCTACCGTGGCTCCCACTTCACTGAGAATAAAATTAAATTATAACAGCCTGCAAGACCAGTCTGGCCCCCTATACCTATCTCATCTCCTGTCCTACTTCTTTTCCTGTATGTGGTGGTTCAGCAACACCAGCTTCTTTACAGTTCTTTAGTTATGCCACTGCTTCTACCTTGGGGCCTTTGCTCTTGCTTTTCTTTCTGAAATGTTCTTTCCCCACATAGTCACATGGCTCACTCCCTCACTTCATTTCGGTCTTTGCTTAAATGACACCATTTTAGTGAGGACTACCCTAACTAATCATTGTATTCGGAGTTATAACCCACCTGTTCCCTTACCTTCTTGGGTTTCCCGCCGGGCCACTTATCACCTTGTATCATGCTGTTCAGTCATCTTACTTGTTTTGTTTACTTTTCGTTGACTGCCTTCTCCATGCTGGAAAACAAGCTCCATAAAGGCAAGGATTTGTCTCTTTTCTTCATAAAACAATGCCTAACACAAGTTTCTAAAGTTAGGAATTTACATCCTTTGGAGAAAGTCTTTTGGAGATCTTAAGCTTCACTTCAGTAAATTCTCTAGCCATAAGAAAAGATATGTGAACCCCAAATATAAAGAAGATATTTTCGCCAGGAAGATTTGTTAATGGCTGTAGTCTACATGCATCATTATCATGCTCCTCATTGTCATTTGGTATTAAATTATGTTTAGTCCACTCTAGGAAACAAACTGAGGATTTCAGAGAGGAGGGGGTTGGGGGAATGGGCTAGCCTGGTGATGGGTATTAAGGAGGGCACGTATTGCAATGAGCACTGGGTGTTATATGCAAACAATGAAGCATGGAACACTACATCAACAACTAATGAAGTACTGTATAGTGACTAACATAACAATAAAAAATAAAAATAAATAAATCTTTAAAGAAAAACAAATTATTTTTAGTCCAATGATTGATACAGGACTAGATTTTAGATTGCCTCCCCTCTCCCACAACTAACAAGGCTTTAATCAGGGCATTAAGGAGTTCTAAATAGGCATTGCTTTTAAATCTGCATATCAGGAGGGGGCTGGGAGCATGAGTGGGAGGATGTCATGTCCCAGTGATTAATGATCTGTAGGAAGCTGAAAAGGGGAGAGTAATATACACAGTATTTCTACCCCCTGGAGTAGGAATGCAAACACCATTGTGCAGATCTGTGCATAGTCACTGACTTCCTGGTAGCTGGAGAATTTCATACACTCTTCTACCACAAATAAAACTGTCAGAGAAGTGACAGAGCTCAAAAAGCGGGCCTTCCTTACTTAAAAAGAATAGCTCAAACACAGTGAGCCAGAAAATTAATTTTGTAGTTGTTTGGAAACCCAGTTGTTTAATAAGAAACGAGAAAATGGGAACTTTCCTTGAAAAGCCTAAAACCTCCAAATATTTGTTGAATCAAACTCTACATTTGGTGTTAAATTTACCGGATTCCTGGAAACTGCTTATTTTAAATGAATTTAAAGGGAAACATTCCTTTGTAATGAAATGCATTGTCTTAAACTTTTCAGTGTGGTCTCTATGGTAGATTTAGAGAATCATACTATCAATGAACTCCAGTGCCTATTGCCCTGTGTTGAAAAAAAATCCTAACATTTCAAAGTGGTTTATACAGTTTTAGAAAGTAATTCTATGGTAGAGTTCTTTTGTTTGTTTCCATCCCCAGTGAATCTGTGATATTTAATAACAGTTTCCAAATGCTTAAGTCAGAAGCGAAACATTTTAAAGTCTAGATAAGGAACTACAGATGTTTGCAAAAAATTTTTTAAGAAAGCTTGTGGGAAAAGCATTGTATTTCAATGAACTGTGATTTTTTACAAATAAACAAACTTAGTGCCGTTAACAGTAGCAGGTAGTAATCACAGCAGCAGCAAAAGATTTTTCATGGGGATCACCAAATAACTTATATTTTACCAGGAATCATTTATTCACAGGACTTGTTATTTTTGTCCATGGCTCAGATTTTTTTGATACCCTTTACATTACTACTCACTGTTCTGCATTGTCTAATTTTTAAACTTTGATTTCTTATGGATATTTTTTCCATGATATAAAAAGAAAGGAAGGAAATACTCATTCTTGGAGAAATGAGAGCTACACTTCAGATTGAAAGAAAGAAAATAAATGTATATTTTATTTCTGTTTTGTTGTTGTTTGTTTTATTTTTGAGGGTGTCACTATAATCTAAATTAAAAGGAACTACTATGGTCTAAATTAAGACAGCATCAGATAGATTAAGCCCGGAGTTTGGTTTCCAAGTGGTTAGACCTTTCGATTGCATTTGCGAGAGTTTATTTTTAGTCAGGATGTGGTTATTTTTAGATCTGCTTCTCTGTCACTAGGAAATGTAATGCCTGTCTTTCCATTGTTGTTTATCAGGAAGTTCTGAGGCACAGGCTTAGAAGATCCAGTTAGCAGAGAACACCACCTCCTTTTAGATGAAAGAATGTGAAATAATGCCTGAAGGAAAATCTGTTAATGGAGAACATGTCTAATTTTTAAATTATTAGTGTCACTTTAATCTCTTACACGCTGAGCAACAGAACAACATTTTTAGAGAATACCAAAAACACAAGGTTTGGGTTCCCCCTACTGGTGTGCATCCCAGGTGCGTGTGTTCATTAATAACGTAGCAGAAAGGCCTAGGGGATAAAGATTTGAAATGGCTATGTTGGCCTTTTTTAAAGAGACCTGGTGATGAGAAAAGGAGAAAAAGCACCATAACCCATTTTCTGCTAATGTCTTTTAAAAAATGGGATGATCTGAAAATTGTATTTTTTTACCTCTAGAAAGAACAAAACTTAATACTATAATATTTGGTTTTTAATGTTGTTGCCTCTGTGATAAGCTGCTTATATACAGCTTCTCAGATGCTTTATGTTGTAATCTAAGGAATAATAAAACACCGTGGCCCCACAAAAGGACTTAAGACCCCAAGGAAAAAATAGAAAGCTAGCATTGTGTCATAATAAAATTAAAGAGCTGGTGTAAAAGCTCACTAACTCCTATTTTAGCATTTCAGAAAGTGACATGACATCATGTGATTGTGTGTGTCCATTTAACATCTGTTCTTTCTAATTTGTCATATGTGTATTTAAAACAGTTCTCTTTATTTTCTGTCTCTTAGTCAGTAAATGCCAAGTAATATTAAAGGCTTGTTTTGAAAAAGAAAAATTTTAATTGACTCCTAGAAGTCATTTTTGAACTTCTTATTATGTTTACATTTTAAAGGACTATTCAATGAAATTAAAATATTGCATTTTTAAATTGCTTTTCAGCAATGCAGTCAACCTTTTAAGCAATGTTCCGGTCTCTTGTTTGGATGTTCTCATTTGTCCATTAACCCATGAAGAAACAGCCCAAGAGGCAACGACACTAGATGAACTGCCCAGTGATAAAACAGCTGAGAAAGAAACTGTTTTGAAAAACAATACCATGGTATACAATGGTATGAATATGGAAGCCATTCATGTTTTACTCAATTTTATGGAGAAGAGAATAGACAAGGTAAGGCTGATAAAACGGAGGCCTTGGGAAGATGTTTCTAAAGAATGTAAATGTGCCATATATGCAGACATCACAGGATGTCTTTTAAATTTAAGCTTTTTTTTAATAGCTGACATTTTATATAATTGTACCCTGGAAATCATTTTATTACAGTATATGATTAGTTTCAAAAACCAAGTGAATTTATTTGTTTAAAGCCAAAAATTTTGTTGATGCAAGACCAAAATTGTGACTAGTGCCTGAAAACGAAGGAAAAATTAATTACTTTTCCATGTAGGTATTTTGTAAGACCTAGAAGTAAAAATCCTCCCCCCCCCCAAAAAAACTTCATGGTATTTTCCATAATACCTAAAAGCTATCTTAAAAAAAAAAATCATCAACTTTTCATTTGTCGTGAGCTGCTTTTTTTCTCTTGTCTGTCACTTGTTTTGTCAGGTTAACTATATTAAAAGGCAGCAAGGTGTTGTGGGTGGGTCATCAAAACCTTTGCCTCATTTAAGCCCATTGGCTCAGCCAGTGAGGCCCCCTACAAAATGTAGGAAAATCCAGGGAGGATAAAAATGGACATTAATAAACATGAAGACAACTGATGGAATGGAAACATTGTTAGAAAAATAATTTCTTAAATAGTTTGTAAAGCTTTGGTAACATAAAATGTTTCTCCCTCAAAAAAGGAATACTAACATACTCAGTTATATAGAGGAAAGTAATACCGTTAGAAACTAATACAGTATGTCTGGTTTTCTTTATAGGGAAGCAGCTATAGAGAAGGTCTAACTCCAGTTCTCAGCTTATTAACAGAATGTTCCCGAGCCCATCGAAACATCAGAAAATTTCTCAAAGATCAGGTAACTGCCTAATGCAAATTACACCTCATAGTTAATTTTCTTATATGTGGTTTTTAAAAATAGAATTAATGAGTTGCATTCTTTCATAATGGTTTTCCTTCATAAAATCAGAAACTCAGAAAAGTTAGTTTTAACCTTTGAAATCTTCCTAATCCAGAAAAAAGTGACCCTCTGTATTTTTCTGAGTCATTCATTCATTTATTCAACAAAGAGTTGAGATCTATTTTGTGCTGTCTTCTAAACACTGAAAGACAAATGGAGTCTTTGCCTTGTGGAGTTTACCTTATAGTGAGGGACAAAAAGGAAATGAATAAATATATGTTATAATGGCATGTAGTGATGTTTTCTAAAGAAAGACAGCAGGAGAAGGGGAGACAGGGAAATGGGGAGGGCCTCTCTGAGAAAGTGACATTTGAGCAAAAATTTGAATCAGTAAGAAAAGGATCCCTGAGAAACTCTGGAAGAAGAATGTAGAGAGAATAAGTTCAAAGTCCCTGAGATGAGAGGATGCTTTGGTATGCTTATGGAAAAGCAAAGAGGCTAGGCCAGGTTGGGAGGAGAGTGGTAGATGAAGTTAAAAAAAAAAAAAGTAAGCAAGAACCAGATGGCCTAAGGTTGTATAGGACTTTTGATTCTCTTCTAAGTGAGATGGGAAAGCATTGGACCATTTTGAGAAGGGGAGTTAAATGAAGGGGACATCATTTATATTTTAAAATACTCTGACTACTATATGTAGGATAGACTAGGAGAATGTGAGTAGATGCAAGGTGGCCAGCTGAAAAAGAGCTGATGGTAAAGGTTTGGAGTAGGATGGTAGCAGAATTCATGGTAAGAATTCATTCCACCAGTGGTCTTCGGTCCATCCGTCCATATCATATACCCTTTGTCTCCCCTTCTATCATAATGGGTGAATTGTTCCTGCTTTCTTCTGTGGCCAGCCTCTGCACTTGTGTTCTGGATTCCTTTCCTTCTCACCTTCTCAGGAGCTTTGCTCCTGCATTTATTTCCTCTCTTCTTACGTAAATCTTTTTTTTTTTTTTTAATGTATTGGGTCATTTCTGTCTTCACCCAAACACATCTTCTATCTTAGAAACAAAGCAAAAAAAAACTTCTCTCAATTTCACTTCTCATACTGCCTCCCCATCACTCTGCTCTTCTTAGTGCAGTGTTCCTCAGAAGAGTTTTTCATACTCACCCTCCCTACTCTTTTTACTCATCTTTCTCTCCTGAACCCACTGAAATTAGGCTTTCATACTTTCCACCCCACTGCAAAGGTGCTCTTCAAAAGTCATCAACCAGTATTGCCAAATCTGATAGTTCTCAAATCTTTTTCTTTTTTTAATGCATTCCCCCAATGCATTTTGATGTAACTGGGTATTCCATCCTTCTTGAAATATTTTCTTCACTTGGTTTCTAGGACACAATAGGGAACCTCTTTGCAATGTCTGAGTTCCCCAAGACAATATTGTCTTTGTCTCCACTCCCACTCCCCTGGTGATCTCAGTCAGCAGTCAAGGTTTTGAAAATCATCTATATGCTGATGACTCCCAAATTTATATCTCTAGCCCTGACCTGTCCCTCAGCTCCAGACTGATATAACAAGCTGCCCAGTCATCTCCTCCCATTGGATGGATAGATAGAAGTCTTAAGTTTAACATATCCCAAACTAAGCTCTTGATTTCCCATCCCTTCACCCTGTTTCTTTCCTTCTTTCCACATTTCAGTATGTGGTACCACCATTCACCCCGCTGCTCTTTTTTTGCCATATAGAATTTCCCTTGTTAAATGAACCAGCTTTATTTTCCCCCTTTATGTTTACGGTCAAGATTTAGTAGGCACCTTACTACATGCAAAGCACATTAGTAGATACTGCTGCTAAGGAGAGGTTAGAAAGTAGAGACTCCATCTTTGAGGATTTACAGTCCATTGGAAGAAGACAGTAGTACCATGAAAGCATGAATAACCATTTAAGTCAAATAAAATAGTTAATGTATTAAGGTCATTTCCAATTTGATTATTTTAAGACATTCTGTGACTAGGAGTACTTGGTAAAGAATAATAAATGAACTGTGAGTTAAGATGGTGGAGGAGTAGGGGACCCCCTTTTCAGCCGGTCCCCTGAGTCGAGTTGGATAGGTACCAGACCAGCCTGAACATCCACGGAATCAGCCTGAGACGCAGGAAGATACATCTGGATCTCTACAAATGAACATCTCCAGCGCTGAGTATTGAGGTATGAAGCGGGGAGCCGTGAAACCACGCATAGATATCGGAAGATAAACGGAAGGGGGAGGGAGCCGCCGCATTCGGGCGCCGGGAGGAGGTAGCCACCTGCACAGGGGAGCAGGCGGACTCACGGACCGGCACCTGCGAGAGAGCAAACTGAGACTGTGAGCCAGGGAATGCGTGCAACCAGACTGAAACAGAGCTCTGGTGTGCTCACTGGAACCAGACTGAGACCGGGAGCTCCGAAGTGCACGGGAGCGGCTGGCGGTGTTAGAAACACAAAGGACAGAGACGCGCCGGCCCTGGAAGTGAGGGCTGGGACGCCGGGTGTGGGGCACACATCCTGGGACGCTGCTGGGTTTAGCAGCACCAACAGAAACAGAGTTAAAGTGGCCAGAACATCAGTGGAGAACGGTCCGCGATCCCTCTGTTCTGAGACAGAGGCTGAGATTCGGCCACTGCTGCTCTGACTCTCAGAAGAGGCACAGCAAACTGCCAGGGAAAGCTGCCAGAGAACAAAAGCCCGGAAATACCGGCTCACAGTGTGCCCATCCCCATCCCCCCTCGCAGGGGACACAGAGACTCTACCTGAACAGGGTTGCCTGAGTATCAGAGCGGCAGGCCCCTCCCCCAGAAGGCAGGCTGAAAAATCAAGAAGCCCACATCCCTAAGTTCCCTATAAAACAAGTTGTGCACGGCCTGGGTCCCGGTCAATAATTTGGGCTCTGGACAACCCCGCAACCTCTCCTCATCAGAATGACGAGAAGGAGAAATCCCCCCCAGCAAAGAAAAGACAATGAGTCTGTGGCCTCTGCCACAGAACTAATGGATATGGATATAACCAAATTATCAGAAATGGAATTCAGAGTAACAATGGTCAAGATGATGTGTAGACTTGAAAAAAGTATTAACGAAAATGTTAATGAGAATATAGAATCTCTAAGGTCAGAAATGAGAGTGAATCTGGCAGAAATTAAAAATTCTATGACCCAAATGCAGTCAAAACTAGAGGCTCTGACGGCCAGGGTGAATGAGGCAGAAGAACATATCAGCGAACTGGAGTATGGGTTAGTAGAAGAGAAAGCTAAAATAGAATCTGGACTCAAAAAAATCCATGCTCAAGAATGTAGGTTACAGGAGATTACTGACTCAATGAAACGTTCCAATGTCAGAATCATCGGCATCCCCAAGGGGGTGGAGAAAAACAGAGGTCTAGAAGAGATATTTGAACAAATTGTAGCTGAAAACTTCCCTAATCTAGCAAAGGAAACAAACATTCATGTCCAGGAGGCAGAGAGGACCCCTCCCAAGCTCAACCAGGACAAACCTACGCCACGTCACGTCATAGTGCAATTCGCAAATATTAGATCAAAGGATACAGTATTGAAAGCGGCCAGGGAAAAGAAATGTCTCACGTACCAAGGCAAAGGTATCAGAATTATGTCAGACCTGTCTACACAGACCTGGAATGAGAGAATGGGTTGGCGGGGGCATTTTTAAAGCTCTTGGAGAGAAAAACATGCAGCCAAGGATCCTTTATCCAGCAAGGCTGTCATTCAGAATTGATGGAGAAATAAAGACCTTCCAGAATCGCCAGTCATTGACCAATTTCGTAACCACGAAAACAGCCCTACAGGAGATATTAAGGGGGGTTCTATAAAAGTAAAAAGGCCCCAAGAGTGGTAGAGAACAGAAAGTCACAATCTGTAGAAACAAAGACTTTACTGGCAACATGGCATCATTAAAATCATCTCTCCCAATAATCAGTCTCAATGTAAATGGCCTAAATGCTCCCATAAAACACCACAGGGTTGCAGATTGGATAAAAAGACATGACCCATCCATTTGCTGTCTACAAGAGACTCATTTTGAACCTAAAGATACATTCAGACTGAAAGTAAAGGGATGGAATACCATCTTTCACGCCAATGGACCTCAAAAGAAAGCTGGGGTAAAGACTATAGTTAGAGATACAGAAGGGCACTATATTATTCTTAAAGGAGGTATCCAACAAGTGCATATGACAATTATAAATATATATGCCCCCAACAGAGGAGCAGCAAGTTACACAAGCCAACTCTTAACCACAATAAAGAGACATATAGATAAAAATACGCTAATAGTAGGGGACCTCAACACTCCACTATCAGAAATAGAACACCCATGCAGAAAATCGACAAAGAAACAAGGGGTTTGAATGCCATACTTGACGAGTTGGACCTCATAAATATATATAGAACACTACACCCAGAACCAAAGAATACTCATTCTATTCTAATGCCCATGGAACATTCTCAAGAATAGACCATGTTCTGGGTCACAAAACAGGTTTCAACCGATACCAAAAGACTGAAATTATTCCCTGCATGTTCTCAGACCACAACGCTTTGAAATTGGAACTCAACCACAAGGAAAAATTTGGAGAAACTCAAACACTTGGAGACTAAGAACCATCCTGCTCAGGAATGATTCGATAAACCAGGAAATCAAAAATCAATTTAAACAATTTATGGAGACCAACGAGAATGAAAACACAGTGGTCCAAAACCTATGGGATACTGCAAAGGCAGTCCTAAGGGGAAAATACATAGCCATCCAAGCCTCACTCAAAAGAATAGAAAAATCTAAAATGCAGTTTTTATATTTTCACCTCAAGAAGCTGGAACAGCAACAGAGGGACAGGCCTAATCCACGCACAAGGAAGCAGTTGACCAAGATTAGAGC
Organism: Ursus americanus; assembly: GCF_024610735.1. NCBI lineage: Eukaryota > Metazoa > Chordata > Mammalia > Carnivora > Ursidae > Ursus > Ursus americanus. Next base: position 15,344,254 of record NC_142143.1, on the reverse strand, counting down.
AGAAATCAATGAATTAGAAACCAGGAGTACAGTAGAGCAGATCAACAGAACTAGAAGCTGGTTCTTTGAGAGAATTAATAAAATTGACAGACCACTGGCAAGACTTATCCAAAAGAATAGAGAAAGGACCCAAATTAATAAAATTATGAATGAGAAAGGAGAGGTCACAACCAACACCAATGAAATTGGAAGGATTATTAGAAACTTTTATCAACAGCTTTATGCCAATAAATTAAGCAATCTGGAAGAGATGGAGGCCTTCCTGAAAACCTATAAACTACCAAGACTGAAACAGGAAGAAATTGATTTTTTAAACAGGCCAATTAATTATGAAGAGATTGAGTCAGTGATAAACAACCTTCCAAAAAACAAAACTCCAGGCCCGGATGGTTTTCCTGGGGAATTCTACCAAACATTCAAAGAAGAAATAATACCTATTCTCCTGAAGCTATTTCAAAAAATAGAAACAGAAGGAAAGCTACCAAACTCATTCTATGAGGCCAATATTACCTTGATCCCCAAACCAGGCAAAGACCCCATCAAAAAGGAGAATTACAGTCCGATTTCCCTAATGAATATGGACGCCAAAATCCTCAACAAGATCCTGGCTAATAGAAACCAACAGTACATTAAAAGGATTATCCATCATGACCAAGTGGGATTCACCCCTGGGATGCAAGGGTGGTTCAACATTCGCAAATCTATCAGTGTTATAGACTTTATCCAGAAGGAAAAATTCAAAACCATATGATTCTCTCAATAGATGCAGAAAAAGCATTTGACAAAATATAGCATCCTTTCCTGATTAAAACCCTTCAGAGTGTAGGGATAGAGGGTACATTCCTCAATCTCATAAAAACCATCTATGAAAAGCCTACAGCAAATACCATTCTCAATGGGGAAAAGCTGGAAGCCTTTCCCTTAAGATCAGGAACACGACAAGGATGCCCACTGTCGCCACTATTATTCAACATAGTACTAGAAGTCCTTGCAACAGCAATCAGACAACAAAAAGGGATAAAAGGTATCCAAATCGGCAAAGAAGAAGTCAAAATGTCTCTCTTTGCAGATGACATGATACTCTATATGGAAAACCCAAAAGAATCCACTCCCAAACTATTAGAAGTTATAGAGCAATTCAGTAATGTGGCGGGATACAAAATCAGTGCTCAGAAATCAGTAGCATTTCTATACACAAATAATGAGACTGAAGAAAGAGAAATTAGGGAATCCATCCCATTTACAATAGCACCAAAAACCATACGTTACCTTGGAATTAACCAGAGACATAAAGGACCTATATTCTAGAAACTATAAATCACTCTTGAAAGACATTGAAGAAGACACAAAAAGATGGAAAAATATTCCATGCTCAGGGATCGGAAGAATTAACGTAGTTAAAATGTCCATGCTACCCAGAGCAATCTCCGCTTTCAGTGCTATCCCGATCAAAATACTGATGACATTTTTCAAAGAACTGGAACAAATAGTCCTTAAATTTGTATGGAACCAGAAAAGGCCCCGAATCTCCAAGGAACTGTTGAAAAGGAAAAACAATGCTGGGGGCATCACAATGCCGGATTTCGAGCTGTACTACAAAGCTGTGATCACAAAGACAGCATGATACTGGCACAAAAACAGACACACAGACCAATGGAACAGAATAGAGAACCCAGAAATGGACCCTCGGCTCTTTGGGCAACTAATATTTGATAAAGCAGGAAAAAACATCCGGTGGGAAAAAGACAGTCTCTTCAATAAATGGTGCTGGGAAAATTGGACAGCTACATGCAAAAGAATGAAACTTGACCACTCTCTCACACCATACACAAAGATAAACTCCAAATGGATGAAAGACCTTGATGTGAGACAGGAATCCATCAAAATCCTAGAGGAGAACATAGGCAGCACCCTCTACGACATCGGCCAAAGCAACCTTTTTCATGACACATCTCCAAAGGCAAGAGAAACAAAAGATAAAATGAACTTGTGGGACTTCATCAAGATAAAAAGCTTCTGCACAGCCAAGGAAACAGTCAAAAAAACTAAGAGGCAGCCCACGGAATGGGAGAATATATTTGCAAATGATACTACAGATAAAAGACTGGTATCCAAGATCTACAAAGAACTTCTCAAACTCAATACGCAAGAAACAAATAAACAAATCATAAAATGGGCAGAAGATATGGGCACTTTTCCAATGATGACATACAAATGGCTAACAGACACATGAAAAAATGTTCAAAATCATTAGCCGTCAGGGAAATTCAAATCAAAACCACACTAAGATACCACCTTACGCCAGTTAGAATGGCAAAAATTGACAAGGCAAGAGACAACAATTGCTGGAGAGGATGTGGAGAAAGGGGATCCTTCCTACATTGTTGGTGGGAATGCAAGTTGGTACAGCCACTTTGGAAAACAGTGTGGAGGTCCCTTAAAAAGTTAAAAATTGAGCTACCCTATGACCCAGCCATTGCACTACTGGGTATTTACCCCAAAGATACAGACGTAGTGAAGAGAAGGGCCATATGACCCCAATGTTCGTAGCAGCATTGTCCACAGTAGCTAAATCGTGGAAGGAACTGAGATGCCCTTCAACAGATGACTGGATTAAGAAGTTGTGGTCCATATATACAATGGAATATTACTCAGCTATCAGAAAGAACGAGTTCTCAACGTTTGCTGCAACATGGACAGCACTGGAGGAGATAATGCTAAGTGAAATAAGTCAAGCAGAGAAAGACAATTATATGATTTCTCTCATCTATGGAACATAAGAACTAGGAAGATTGGTAGGGGAAGAAAGGGATAAAGAAAGGGGGGTAATCAGAAGGGGGAATGAAGCATGAGAGACTATGGACTATGAGAAACAAACTGAGGGCTTCTGAGGGGAGGGGGGTGAGGGAATGGGATAGCCTGGTGATGGGTAGTAAGGAGGGCACGTATTGCATGGTGCACTGGGTGTTATATAAAACTAATGAATCATCGAACTTTACATCAGAGAAAAAAAAAGAATAATAAATGAAAAATATTTTTTAATATAGGAGATCCAGGTTCAACTGAACTGTTTTAGAGTTTGCTATCTCTGACCAAGATAGCCAAAAAAAAAAAAAAAAAAAAAAACCTGTTTGTTAAACACAACTTTATATGACAGCCTTGGGCCACGTATTATGTGGACAGATTATGAGACCCACTTTTTGTCCACAGAGTAGCACTACAGTATAGAGAGATGAAAGGTGACAAGTAGAGATGACTAAGATACAAGACACACAAAAATCAACTTTCCTTCTGAGAAAGATGCAGTCTAAACCATGAAGATTAAGAGAGGCAGAATGTAGAGTAACATGATTAATTCTGGTAATAGTATAAATGGAACAATGGCTAATTAATTATTCACCCTATAGTTAATACCTGATTAAATCCAACTCATGCATACCCAAAGGAAATTGGTTTAAAGTATTTAGGCAGGTAGAAAGAGAACAGATGGTAGAAATTACTGACCCATTTTGGGTTAGTCTGGAGAGGCTTACAGAAGAGACAAGATTCTGTGGATTTGAAAGAGGAAATGGACAAGATTTGTCAAAAAAAAGAAAAGAAAAAATTTGTTGTAATATTTGGAAGGAACTAGAATGAGTCCATACAAATGCAATGTGGGAGTGATATATAAGAATAAAAGCAACAAACTTCTGTTTTAAAAAACTTGTTTTTAAGAAACCCAAAACACAGCTAACAAAATTTTGGGGTGATGACCTTTGTGAATAGATTCTTTACTCTGGAACAATAGGCACATACTACATGAAATTAGATCTCTCATTCTTCAATACTTTCAGTATATAGAGACCATATAAAACTCGGTATGGTTGGCTGAATCAAACAATAAGGATTTGCTGTGTAATAACTTTGTGCTTATAGAGCACAGAAATCATGGTGCTCTGCCCTATTAGAAATATTGAAATATGGGCACGCCTGGGTGGCTCAGTCAATTAAACATCTGCTTTTGGCTCGGGTCATGATCCCAGGGTCCTGGGATCGAGTCCCACATCAGGCCCCCTGCTCGGCAGGGAGTCTGCTTTCTCCTTCTGCCTGCCGCTCTCTCTCCCTCTCTCTGACAAATAAATAAATTTAAAAAATCTTTTAAGAAAAAAGTAAAAGAAATATTGAAATATGGCTTCTGTAAACACTTTGGCTAGATTATTCCATTTTCTGAGATTTAGTTGCCATTTCTGTTCACAGCACCTCCAATACCTCCTGATACATGGTAGGCACTCAATATAAAAAGAGAGAGAGGAAAGAAGTCAGTTGAATGGATTAAATAAAATGACATACACATGAAGGGTCTGGCACAGTAAATTATTATTGGACTTCATTTTTATCCTCGTTTCCTTTCATAGTGCCTAGCTTATAGAAGGCACTTTTAAAAAGATATTTGTGGGGCACCTGCTGGCTCAGTCAGTAGAGCATATGACTCTTGATCTTGGGGTTCTAAATTCGAGCCCCACGGTGGGTGTAGAGATTACTTAAAATAAAATCTTTTAAAAAAAGATATTTGAGGGGCACCTAGGTAGCGCAGTTGTTAAGCGTCTGCCTTCAGCTCAGGGCGTGATCCCGGCGTTACAGGATCGAGCCCCACATCAGGCTCCTCCACTGGGAGCCTGCTTCTTCCTCTCCCACTCCCCTTGCTTGTGTTCCCTCTCTGGCTGGCTGTCTGTCAAATAAATAAATAAAATCTTTAAAAAACAAAAAAGATATTTGAATTAATCCATTCTTCCTTCAATCAATAAATTTTTTTAAACACCTGTAATATGCCATGCACTGAGAGCAGTAAACAAAACAAAGAAATCCCTGCCCCCATGGCACTGACTCTTGTGGAAGAAGGCCAACAGTAAAGAAACAATACTGTATCAGGTGGTGATGAGTGCTGTGAGGAAGATTAAAGCAGTAGGGGGGGTGCACAAAAAGAAGTCATGTCGGGTGGACAAGGTTAGTCATATAAGTTGTCAGGAAATATCTTCCTATAAGTAGCATCTGAACACAGACCTGAAGTAAGGGAATGAGCCACACAAGTTTCTAGAGAAAGAGTTTCTGGGCAGAGGGAGGAGCAAATGCAAAGACCATGAGAAAGGAAAGTGGGTGGTGTGTGTAAGGCGTTCCATGGAGGTCTGTGCAGCTGTAGCAGTGTCGGCCAGGAGTAACAGTAGAGTTGAAGTTAGAAAAATAGCAAGAAGCTGGATTATGTGAAACCTAAGGGAGTGGTAAGGACATTGTTTTTCACTGTAAGATGAGAAGCCCTAGGAACTGGAAGACTTTGAGAAAAGGAATACATGATCTGACTTTCAGAGGATCCCTAGATGTTTTGTAGAGGATAAATCATAGAAGGACCAGGATGGAAGCAGAGACCACTGGGAGATTGTGGTAATAACCAGTTCGGGTGAGACACATAGGTAACCTGGATTTGAAATATTAGAGGGGGTAGTGAGAAGTGGCTGGATTATGGATATATTTCAGAGGTAGAAACAATATAATTTGCTGGTGGATTGGATATGGGGTGTGAAATAGAGAAGACTATTTCCAAGGTGTTTGCACTAAACAGTTGGAAAAATAGACTTACCATTTAATGAGATGGAAAACTAAGAAGGAACAGCTTTGGTGGGAGCATCAAGAGTTCTGTTTAGGACATGCTAAATTTGAGAGGCCTATGAAAGTCTGGAAGTCAGTAAAGAAATCAAGATAGAAATATAATTTAGGGAGTACTCAGTATATAGAGACCATATAATGCCATAAAACTGGATGAGATCACCAGTAGATTAAGTGAAACTAGTGAAGAATATTGCCCAAGAGCTCAACCCTTGAATATTCCAATACCCAGAAACAGGAGGAGAAAGAATTGGCAGAAGAGGCTTAATGAAGCAACCAGTTGAGATAGGAGGAGGTCCTGAAGAGGGAGGGGTCTGGGTAGATGAATAGGTGAGTGAGTAAGCAAAAAAAGACAAACCAAGAAGTATCCTAAGCCCTCTGCAGATCAGTCGATAAAATAGGGACGATAGTGCTCTTACTACCTCTTTTGCAAGGTTACTGTGGAGACTGATTAGAGAGAATGTATGTATATCCTCTGTTACAGCAACTAGCACCTAGAAAGTATTCAATAACTAATAGCCATTTTTTATTATAAAATAAAACAAGAAGACCTAAGTACAGATATTTTTTAGTTAGTACTGAAAATGCTGCAGGAATCACAAGAAGGGGAAAATCAATAGGAGTCAGAGTATTAAGGAAGGCCCCATGGAAGAAGGAGAAACTTGACCCTGACTTTAAAATGGATTTTGATAGAGGTAGGCAAAGGCATTCCAGATGCTTTGATGATTAAAAACTCAAATGAATTAGAGTATTTCGTGGTGGTTCAGTGAAGAGATGTTTTTCTTCAAACGAAATTTCATTACAAGCATGAAATCATTTGAGGGTTTTTTTGTTTTGTTTTGTTTTATTTGGAAGCAAACCTATTTAGTTTTTAAAAGCTTTTTCCACTCTTAACAAAACTGAGCTCATAGACATCATAAGACTGCCCAGTTGCATGGTACCACCCTCACTTACTCTAGTACCCCAGCACTGATGATGGTTTTTGCATTTCTGCCATTAGGTTTTACCACCATTGAGGGATGTGACAAATCGACCTGAAGTTGGCTCAACTGTGAGAAATAAGCTGGTGCGCCTCATGACACATGTTGACCTTGGAGTCAAGCAAATTGCTGCTGAATTCCTTTTTGTCCTTTGCAAAGAGAGAGGTAGGTTAAACTCTCTTTGCTCTCTACTTTTCTATTTTTTCAGAGGGAATTTGAGAAATCTTTCTGTTAATAGTGGTCGTCTCATTCCACCCTTTTCTGGGCTTACTCCTATCTTCTATTTGAGTGCCTGAGGAGATATTAAAAATTAATAATTTAAAAACTTTTTCTGTATGCTTCTGAATTCATTGAGATGTGAAACACACTCACATTAAACTTTGCCTTCTGTATCCTTAACCCACACTTCTTAATCTTGATGAGTTAGGACCTGGAGTCATTATGAAAAATCTGCTTAAGTAATTCAGGTGCTACTAATTTTTTTTAAAGATTTTATTTTTATAAGTGTGGGGTTCGAACTCACAACCCTGAGATCAAAGTCGCACGCTCTACCAACTGAGCCAGCCAGGTCCCCCAAGGTGCTACTATTTTGATAACCAGACACAGGCCTGGGTTAGTTCCCCTTTTTAATTCCCCCAGAATTAAAGCTATAGGAGTCTTGGTTTCATCACTAAGTTATTTTATCAATAAATAATTATTCAACGTGAGCTACATAACATACTATGGAAATGAAGAAGATGGAATGTGCAAAAAATGCCTCAGATACACCCCTTACCCTTGAGATAGGATAAGATAGAAATTTTAAAATAATTATACTAATGTAATAAACACCATTCTATATGTATATATAAAGGGATTGTCTTCCAAGGTAACATCTAACAATTTCAAATATTTCTTAAAATTATGTGGGCTATTAGCTCTGCCAAAGGAAGTTCTTCAAACAAGGAACTTTAAGATATCCAGATATTTTTACTTATTTCTTTCCTTAGCTCCTAGTTTTATAAATGTACTGGTATAAAAATCCCATCTAAGCAGATTTTATATTCCACTTTTTTAAAGTTCCTCAGTTTTGTGAGATATAATTTGGAGGTAGAAAACTCACTTCTCTCAAAATCTTAAGTTAGTTTCTTTTTTCTAACCCAGCTTTATTGAGGTATAATTGACAAGTGAAGTTGTATATATTTAAAGTATATTATACAACATGATGATTTGGTACATATATATATTGTGAAGTGATTAACACAGGCTAATTAAGACATCTACCACCTCATATAGTTACTTTTTGCTTTTGTGTGTGTGTGGTAAGAATGCTTAAGGCCTACTCTTAGCAAATTTCAAGTGTAAAATACTATTAACTGTAGTCACTATGCTGTACATTGGATCCTCAGAACTTATTATAACTGAAGGCTTATAGCATTTGATCAGCATTTCCTCATTTCCCCATCCTCAACCACCATTCTACTCTCTGCTTCTAGGAGTTTAATTTTTTTTTTTTTAAGATTCTGCATATTAGTGAGATCATACAGTATTTGTCTTCCTCTGGCTTATTCACTTAGCATAATGTTCTCCAGGTTCATCCTTGTTGTCACAAATAGCAGGATTTCATTCTCTGTCATGGCTGAAATAAATAAATACACACATACACATAGGCACACATCTCCTTTATCCATTCATCTGTCAGTCGACACTTTGCTTTTTTCCATATCTTGGCTATTGTGAATAATGCTGTGGCAAACATGGGAGTGTAGATATCTCTTGGGGATAATGATTTCATTTGCTTCAGATAGGTACCCAAAAGTGTGATTGCTGGATCATATGGCAGTTGTTTCTAATTTTTTGAGTAGCCTCTGTACTGTTTTCCATAGTAGCTGTGTCAATTTGCATTCCCACCAGTGTTGTGTAAGGGTTCCCTTTTTGCCACGTCCTTGCCAACACTTACCATCTCTTACCTTTTTAGTAAAAGCCATCCTAACAGGTATGAGGTGATCTCTCATTATAGTTTTGATTTGCATTTTTCTAATGATTAGTGATGTTGGACAGCTTTTCACAAAAATACCTGTTGGCCGTTTGAATGTCTTTTTTGGAAAAATGTCTTTACAGGCTTTTTGTCCATTTTTAAATAGAATTATTTGGGGTCTTTGCTATTGAGTTGTATCCATTGGATTCTTAAACTTTATTTCTGACTTTATTTCCACTTTAGTTCCTGTTAAGATGGTATATTAACAACATAATTTGATCAATATAATAATGATGATAATGAACACAACTATTATGTATGGGGTATCATATTCCAAACATTCTATGCCGTAATCTCATTTAATTCTCATAAGGATCCTCCAGTGTCATAGGTGAGTTAACCTGGCACTTTCAGTAATTTATTCAAGGTCACACAGTTACTTGAGGGCTAAAGTCCAAATTTGAGTCCTCTTTCTATTCTTCCACATTTCCTCTTCAACTGTTCTCATATGTGCTCTTTTAAACAATTCAATTCTTTCATAACTTTGAAAAAGATTGATGTAGCATCTTGGAATTAAGTGACTGGTATAGTGCCTTGTATATGGTAATCTGTAAATATTGGCTGAATTGAATCAGTTTTTCCAAGATCAGAAATGAGCTGTTTTTTAAAGTGTAATTATGTATGTATACATAAATCTAAATCACACATTTGTATCTATCAATCAAAAGAGGTTTATCAAAATGTACACTAACATTTTATCCATTGTTACCTCGGAGTAGTAGGATGACTGGTGACTTTTTTAGTTCTGTGTATTTTATAATTTTTCTACAATGAGCATGCATTTCTTGTTTATTTTTTTAAAGAGGAAAACTAAAGTTTATTTCTTCTATAATTACATATCTAAATACATAAATTACATATCTAAATATAATCACCTTACATTTAATGTGTTAGTGTGATAGGAAATATGGTATATGCATTTCTAAATGAATTTGCTCATTGTTTTTCATTTGAAAGGATTAGCTTTTTTCCCTCTTACTCTACTCAAGGTTTTATAGTCCTGACTTTGAACCCAAAGCCAACCCATACTGGCAAAATTGTATCATTTTCATTTGACCTTTAACAAATCTTTATATACTCATCAACTTTTCCTTCCAATTTGATTTTAAGTTTAGTAGATATATTCTTTTGGTATAAAAATTTACCCATTCAACAAAAAAACTTTTGAGCTAGAGCCAGGGAATACAGAGGTATAAAGGTAAACAAGGTCTCTGCTCTCCTACTACTTACTTTCTTATCAAGGGTTACAAACTCACATGCCTACAAGTGCCAGGCTGGTAATAAAAATGGACTGGACATAAGATGATAAATGAAAACTGACACTTAACTCATTGCTGGGAAGGCGGTGGGTTGGGAGTAGGGGGACAAGGGGATGATGTGGGACTGGAGAGAGGACATTGTTGCTACTTAGCTCCAACTGATAGTTACCATGAAGGAACATAAGGCCAATGTTACCAAATCTTGCAGATTTTTCAGGAGAAGCCAGGACTCTGACTTTTTACATAAAATCTCCCAGTTTTTAAATGCTGTCGACTAATTCTAATTTAAAACCATCTGGCCAGAGGTGCCTGGGTGGCGCAGTCGTTAAGTGTCTGCCTTCGGCTCAGGGCGTGATCCCAGAGTCCTGGGATCGAGCCCCACATCAGGCTCCTCCGCTGGGAGCCTGCTTCTTCCTCTCCTGCTCCCCGTGCTTGTGTTCCCTCTCTCGCTGGCTGTCTCTCTATGTCAAATTAATAAATAAAATCTTTAAAAATAAATAAATAAATAAATAGATAAATAAGTTTGTAGTCTACACTCAACTTGTAAGTCATCAGATTTTGGAATTAGGGTTAGGTTTGGAGGCAAACTATATTAAAATGAGATAAATTTCAAATAATTCATCAGTGTTGAACTTTCCTCGTAAGGATGTTCAAAGCTAAGTTTGAAGGTGAAAGTACCATGATCAAGGTTCAAAAGTCACACCACTAAGTGGAAATAGCAAGCAGCAATCAAATTGGGTTAGGAACCCAGAGACTAAATTAAGAATGAAAACTGAAATGGCACGAGATACAAAGGGCAAAATTTCATGGCAGACGTGACACAGAAAGAGTCATCCAAGGGTCTTAAATATCCATCTGTGCCAGGCTAAAACTCTATCCCCAACGGACAGTGGCCCACAGGTTAACTTGTGCTCGTGCCTACCAACTTCTGTTGAGCCAAATTTAAACTTGTGTTACCTGCTCAGCAAATTGTATACTTTCTCCAGGGGGCCTAAAGAGAGGCCTTACATCGTCTAATAAAAGAAAATAATTTGTAATACAAACTTCCCCCTGTTAACACATTGATTCATTCCCATCATGTGCTAGGCACTGTGGCTGGGGCTGAATCACACAGAGAAATAAGGCTGGAACACGCTCAGATATAGCCCCACAACTGCGAGCTCATTTTCATCTCCTTCATTTCAGTCTCTGAGGAAGGAATGTCTGTTTAGCTTGAAGCTAAAGTCTCTTTCCTGCTGATCTTTTCTCTTCATCTTCTTGGAAAGTAGTTACCCTCTATTGTTTTGGTTTTTAACTGTCCCTATGTGTTTTCCTCAACCTATATACATCTCCATGTCACTGTCCTTCACATCTTAGCATCTTGAAAGATTAATCTGGTTTTTCTCTTAGTATCCTTACTACCTTCTCAGGCTTCAACTTGCTGCAAGTTACGCTTTCCACTGCCATTCCCTACCTCCCAAATCCCACTGGAAGTGCTCTTCATAAGCTCACAAGGTAACTGATGTTCGAAAGCAATGGCTATTTGTTGGCCTTTATCTACTATTGACCACTCTCCATCTCTGTGCTGCCAAACACTCCTATATTTTCTCTGACCTTTCTTTTCAGTCTTACTTGACAACTGTCTTTGCCTACGCTTAAGCACCGATGTTCCCTAGAGTTCTCATCTGACCCCTGTTCTCACTTTACATTGCTTCCTGAGTAATCTCATCCCCCCCCCCTTGGCTTCTGCTTCAGCCTACTTGCTGGAGATTCCCAAATCTGTGTATCTCTTAATAAACTATTTAAATAGTCTTAGTCCTCTGTTTCTGGTCAGGTTTTCTTCAGTCTGTCTTCCACATGGCTAACAGAGGGATTCTTCTAAGATACAGTCTTGTCATTACCACCTTGTAAAACTTTCAGTGACTCCCTGACACCTGGTAAAATCCAAATTAGATACCTTCATGGCCTGCCTCTATATTCTAAATTCAATTTACTATTATCATGTACTTTCTGCTTAGTCATGCTAAATTGTTTATTCTTGCCTGATTATACTGTACCATTTCTTGGCATTATCTCCATGACTTGGCAGATGCTATTCCCTTTGCCTGGAAGATCAGCTTAAGTTATCTTCTGTGTGAAGACTCGTCTGATCGTGGAGGCAGAGTTAATCATTCTCTCTTCCTTGCACCATTTTTACTTCTGTTTTTAGTGCTTTTGACACTTGCTATGTTCTCTCAGTTAATGTCTGGAATGCCAGTTCAACAAATTGAGTTTCTTTAGGTCAGAGATCATGTCTTCTTCATCTTTGGATCCTTAGTTTTAACAGATTACCTTACAGGTGGTTATAAAAAAGTAAACATTTCTGCTGTCTGAATGCAGTGTAGTGAATATATGGTGTGTGGATCTCTCCATACAAAGTAATAATCAGTACACTATAAGAGAGGAATGTGCCAGGTATTGTGACAGCCTGAAAGAGGGAATGATTTGGGTAGTGTGGACACAGAGAAAGTCTTTGCAGAGAAATGGGAAACAGCCTCGGTATTTATAATAGAGACTAGTTCAAGATGTGAAGAATCCACGATGTGCAGGAATAAGAGATGAGTTTGGAAAAGGCGGCAGAGGCCAGAAAATAAAGAATCCATTAAAAAGGGGGGGGGGCTAACCTTTATGGCAGATCTTAAAGGTTTTGTTCAGGAAGATGATAACACAGTTTTGCTTTATAAAGATCTATGAGGCAGTTGTATGGAACAAGAACGAGAGGGATGTAAGGTTGGAAATAGGGAGACTAGATAGAGGAAACTGCTGGTGTAAAATTTCTAAAGGTTGCATTATCTGGAAGGAAAAGGAACATAAAGCCTGCTCTACATAACAGAGAAAGGGGAATGGTCTCTGGGTAGAGTCTGGCTCTGCCATTCTTCCTCCTTGGTAAACAGCAGAACCTCTTTTTGTGTTCGTGATAGAATGGGGTAAACCCACATTTGTGTGAGCAGTGATATCATTACCACCAGTGCGCATCTAACTGCAGGGAGCTATTGTGGTGGTTTTCCTCTGTTCATAGTGCCCTCAAGCATCTTGATAAAATGGGAAATATTTTTTGCAACTTTCTGACTGAATGCTTGTCTCATTTCTGTAGCAGTTTTTACCTAACTGCACGGTTGATTACTGGGACAAAAAAAATAAATATTTTTATATTGTTTTTGTTTTTAAGGGCCACCCAGAAAACCTTTCCTTGCCTTAGTAACTCACTTTAACATCCAAATTCAGTCCATTTTCCTTTTACTACCTTCCCAGTACTGACTAGGATATTGTACAATGTATTTGAGAATAGCTAAAAAGTGGCTCAAAACACTCACCAAATAATGTCAATCAGAACTTCACAAAGAAAGTGTTTCTCACTGTGAAGATTTCGTAGTCCATTTGTCTCCCTATCCCAACACCTGTTTTTTAAGTATTTTATCCTATTAACAGAAGTTCATTTGATTTTAAAACTATTGCCTATAGCCTTATCTGTTTTGAAGGCAAGGTGTGCTTTGAATAGCCTTTGTAACCCAAACTGTCACAGAGTTGACACTTTTGTTCCCATGAATGACCAGTAAGCATTATTTTCATAAAGGTGCTAGGTGTTTTGGGGCACCTGAGTGACTCAGTCAGTTAAGTGACTGCCTTTGGCTCAGGTCATGATCTCAGAGTCCTGGGATCGAGCCCCAAGGTCAGGCTCCCCGCTCAGCGGGGAGTCTGCTTCTCCCTCTCCCTCTGCCTCTCCCCCTGCTTGTGCTCATGCTCTCTCTCTCTCTCAAATAAATAAATAAAATCTTTTTTAAAAAAAGGGCTAGGTGTGTTTTACTATTAACTAGCTTCCAGGAGGATTGTCTGCTTAACAAAGCAGATTATTTAATGTTCTCTTTACTTCTTTTTAACCTATTTTGTCCTTTCATGAACTCTGCATTCTTAAACTACTTTAATGTTTAGCCATTGTAGATGGTTATTTGTTTTTTATGTCTTTTATTGTTATTTTTAAAGTATATTCATATCTCAACTTAGACTTTTACAATTTTAGTGAATTTTTCCCCTGGAACTACTAAACCTCTTTGTTAAAAAATAAGCCACTTAGAATGAGAGCATCAGTGCTGTGTGGGTTCAGATTTATGATCTCCAGCTCACTGACTTTCTGTCTGACCGTGTCATTAAAGTCATGTCTGACCCCCATGAATATTAAGAATATCTGTATGCACTGGATATTCACTTCCCTAATTATCCAATAAGAATTCATTAATTTATCTAAACCATTCCAGTCTTGCAGAGGCACTGAGAGCAAGAGGGAGCGTATTCAGATTTATTCCAAGGGCTTGCAAATTATACCACCACGATCCCTCATTAAATTCTAATATGATTCTATCTAGCATCCACTGGGAATTATTATCAAAGAGACAACAGTTACCAATAGGCTTTAAGGTAGAAAATGGTTGAAAGAGAATAAACTTTTATCTCCTTACATTATTAACCCACATTTCCTTTTGCACAGATGTCACCAGTTTACTATATCCTTTGAAAGTAGGACTTCCTTTTATTTGTCCCCAAAGTACCTATTATTTTCAGTGTCAAGGAAGGTACCCTCTAGTTCAAGTACTTGAAAACTTAATGAACAACTCTGTCCTGGACGATTCATCCTGTCCATATGCCCTTTAATGATTTCATACTCTGATCACATATACCCCCTTTCCTTACCCTCCTGTTTCCCTATCTGCAGCCCCTTTCAGACCCCAAAGTCATTTTAATTGCCTTTCTCTGAATCTTCTCCAGCTTTATTCTGTCATTTTTGAGGTAAGTGCTCGGAATTACAATAGTATTTCAGATGTAGGTTTTACTAAAACTTTATACGTGAATAAGATAGTGTTAGGTTTGTTTCCTATAGTTGTCTTTAGGATTACATTTTATCGAGAGCCTTAAATAAAATTATCTTTAGATTGAATATTTTAGTGTTTACCTTGAAACTGTACCTGAAGAAAAGAAAGTGCTCTTAAATAAGGCTAATGACTGTTTAGCATCTTCCTTAAAGTTTCTTACAAATCACACACACAGAATTCCTACAGTTCAGGGTTCCCCTGCAAAAGTTTTACGTGTCCGCTTATCTTAGAGTTATCACTTTGCACTGATGACAAGGTAATACTGACCTGCACCAAATGGTTCATTGGGCTGTTGCTGTTGTTGTTGACTAAGAGAAGGCTAACATGCTCGGTTTACCTAATATTACCAGGGAAAAAGAAAGAGTATTCACTCTGTGCCAGGTACTTTTCTAAGCGCTTTGCATGTATTAACCTGTGAAGTAGATTATTATTCCAGTTCTCCAGATTAGAAAAAGTGGGGTACAGAGCTGTAAGATAACTTGCCCAAGCCAACCAGCTAGTAAGTGGTAGAGCCATTAATAGAATCCAGCCAGTTAATTCCCGAACCTGCCTTCTCAGTGGGTGTCAAGCGTTTATGTACTGTTGCTGACTTTCTTGAAAAAGTAGTAATTTAGCCATCCTTTTTGCAAACATCCTTAAGTTTTGTGATTTCTGGTACTCTTTCCCTACCATTCCTATAAAGGGTACAAGAAATATTTTAGATAATGACTGTGTTGGTAAAATTCCAATCTGGGTTTCATTAATTCTAGTTTCTAGTCATCATTTCTCTAAAACTGGATAAAAAGCTTTGTGACCAGAAACCTAAAACACCACCCTTACCAACAGCCCTGTGGTCACAGAGGTTCCACTCCTGCCACAAAGTATATTCCAAACAGCTCCGCTTGAATTTCTGATACCTGAAAAAGGCTTCTGGTCCTCAGAGCATGTAGGAGAATTTGTAGGTAGTTCAGTACCACACTTTGAAAACCTCTCGATTTTAAGGTTTACTGCTGTGGTATATCTCTCCAAACTTCCCTGTGCTGGTGAATAGTCGGTAATGACAGTAAGCACCCAAGGATTCCTGTCTAAAAACCTCTTCTGTTTTTGCAGTGGATAGCCTGCTGAAATACACTGGCTATGGGAATGCTGCAGGACTGTTGGCGGCCAGGGGCCTCTTGGCTGGAGGAAGAGGAGATAATTGGTACTCAGAGGACGAGGACACAGACACTGAAGAATACAAAAATGCAAAACCAAAGTATAGTATCAAGTTTATTTTCACCTATGTCTGTGCCTTTGATTTGGTTACTTGCCTTTCACTTCCTTCGTCTCTCATTTTCCTAGGGTTTCTTTTCTTTTGTGGATTTGGAAGCTTCTCATTTAAAAGTGTTTTTAGAGGCAATTTCATAGCTAGTGGCTTAAAGGTGACTTCAAGTGATCGAGGAAGGATAATATTGCAAGAAATATTCTGCTGCATGCTCATTATCCTCTCCTAAGTATTTGGAGAGATGGTATTTATATATATACATAGCGTCATATACTTAAAAAGTATCATTGCCCATTTTTTGCTTTCTTTTCCATAAGGTTGAGATTTTATAAGGTGTAACCAAGACCAAACATTTAAGTTGGTTATTTGATGCTTCGGTCTTTCTCAGAAATCTAAACGTAGGTTCCATGAATTCTGATCTTCCCTCTTGCATAAAAGCCATTATGAGTCAATAAAATGGTACATTACTAGCAAAAGAAGCGTAGCTCCACAGTAAATTTTAATCAAACACTTCGGTAATAATCTTTTAACAGATGTTTTACTGCACTGAGTAGGCAAACCAGAGACTCTATCAAGTCTTCCCTGATCAGTGCTTAGAAATCAAAGACACTAATTCTTCTCTTATCCCAAAACAGACCACCTCTACTTCCTTCTGTTTCCTCCCTATCCTTGTCATTCCCTTCTTAACCCCCCATCCCAGGTAAATTTCTTAGTTCCACTTATTAGAAGTTATTTGAGCTCAATTTTATGCTTTCCATTACCGAATGTTAAAAGGGTATGCCCTTCCCTTTTGGCATTATCGATGATGTTGACATGCTAGGTTTTCTACTGACGGTTTCTAGAATATAATGAGGAACATGTGGTAGTTGATAGGATAGAAAATAATTTTCTTCAAAATTAGGCTTTTTTTTTTTTTTAAAGGATTGTGCCCTGTTAACTTGAAAGTACTGGGTTATCAGAAGGTAAAAGCAAAGATCATCCCTTAATTAGACAAGAGTTATATGGCCTGTATTCCTTGGCAAATCAGGCCTGAGTAGGCTGCATTACTTTCAGTATCCAGTTCAGCCTCACCAGGATCTCGTAGAGTATGTCCTAGAAAAAAAAGACTTTTGGGGAAAAAAGCTAGAAGTGACTCTAAGCAGTACATTCTTAAGACTGCCACCGTTTAGATGTTATAAATCGGGCATCTCTATCATGTAACTGAAACTTAGATAAAGGAATCATACTTTAACCTTTCCCCAATTATAGAAGTCGTCATTCTAAATTAGTCTTGCTAGCTCTTGATTTTTGTTCCATAAACTATATTTTCATACCAGTTTGATATTTTCTCTCTCTCCATTTGAGACATTAAAGCATACTTTAATGTATACTTGAGGTATACTTTCATATTTTTAAATGAAAGTAGAAGTTATATTAGGCATTCATTGTGTCCCATGTTATGTGGACAAATCAACTAAGACTTAAAAAAACCTCTTTAATACTCACAGATGGTTGATGTCATTATATCTCAGTGTGTATTGTTGATTTTGTTTGGTAGATGACTTCTGCCAACAGTAATGATCACATATCTTACAAGCACCCGAATGCTACTATAACAGGAAACTGCTTGGAGAAAATGTAACAATGCTGGGTCTCTCCTAATAGGATGGGAAATAGAAATGTGTCAGATTATGAAAGTGATGTTAGATTTCAGGAGAGCACCTTCTGTTTAAATCAAGGACCATGAGGTTTGGTATTGTTATTGTCTTGGCTAGGAAGATCCTCTACTTAGACCTTATTACATCTCTAGTTGGAGTCTTCTTCAGCCCTTGAACCTGGCCTGTACTGTTCATAGGAATGGTGTGTTAGTGTGGTCAGAATCGTCACCATTGTGAAATCTTGTTGTGTTTCTTAACATTGCTTGTGACAAGTATAAATATGTGTTTTTCACGTAGCATTACATCTTTCCCCTTCAGATAGATTTGCATGTTTTTTTTTTCTTACATCTTCCCTCTTTTAGGTGAAACACTAGTGGGATGTTTGTTAATTTAAAATACTTATTCGTGGGGTGCCTGGCTGGCTCAGTTGGTGCAGCATGGGACTCTTGATCTCAGGGTTGTGAGTTCAAGCCCCACATTGGGTGTGGAGCCTACTTAAAAAAAATGAAATACTTATTCAAATGGTCCTTGCAGAAGTGGTGGTAAACAAAGTACTTTGCAAGCAAGAGAACCCTTTGTGCTCGGGGGAGTGATCTACAGCGCTCAAAGAACTTTTTCCCTAAAAATTATGAAAACTTTTTACCAATCTAGTCAAGCTTATAAACTCAGCCTCTGAAAGGATTGCTTTCTCCCCTACCCTCTGATTACCCTTCACCGATCAGTGTTCTCAAGATCACAGTACGCTGTTCTTATGATGCATTTATTTGCAACAGTTGCTAGTATCGGCAGAAGCAGAGAAATTACCCTTTATCCAGTTGGCCCTAGTCCCGTTGTCAGAAATGTAAGTGGATTCTGATTGATGCACCAAGGTAACCTGTAATCCTTTAGTGGAATCTGAAACCAACAATTGTGTGGAGCTGACATTCAGGCTATGGGAGACCGTAATTTCACAACGATCTTTTTTGTGTCAAAGTAAGTGTATTTAATGGACTGGAAATGGCTTTCTGCAATTAGCTGAGATATACTCCTAGAATCAAGTTACATGCCACACAGGTTTTCAGTGTAAGTCTAGCCATGTTTGTTAAGTTTTCAGATAAACTTTGGTCCTGTATCAAAGAGAAAAATTTCTAAATTCTAACTTTTATACCAGTTTCTTTTGTGCCTCTGAGCATGGAGGCCCCTTGCCTCTACAGGTGGTACAGTATAACTGACTAATGTGGCTTTGTACACCATTCCAAACATCAATTGAAAGATGTGTACCTGAGGACATTTGGCTCATTTTAGACCGGTGGCTTTCAGGCTGGGTATATAGCAGTCTAGGGGTCCAAAGAGGTATCTTTAAAGGGCTGCTAAACAGAGGGCAGAAGGAGGGGATGGCTAAGGTGGGCAGAACTCTAGGATACCTCCTTATATTCTTAATACCCTACCCTAGTTCATAATCACATACGGAAGCTTAAAATCATCGTACTAAGCAACTCAGGGGTGTTTCCTTCTTGGCTCTATTTCTCTCGGGAGTAGCTGCGGCAGCAGCTATATAATTTCTCCAGCATGAGACAAGAGACTTTTTTATCTTTGTCAAGATTTTGTTTTGTTGCTTTAAGTCCCATTGTAATTGTTACCATATATTGAAGCTATACCAAAAAGAATTTTAATATTTCTTGAAGTAAATGAACAAGGATATAGTAAATTTCCACTCTATTCTTTTTATTGTTTTGTTGGGGGGCAAGCGTTCTGGGGAGTTTTTCCTGGAAAGACATTTCTAGCCTTATTTGCATAGACCCTCTCCTTTCCCAGACCACCTCCCCCTGTCCTGGCTCTGGGCTCACAAATGCCTTTTCCTGAAAACCCTGATCCCTTTCCTAGAAGTTGCAAATTGTCCACCCATAGGCTTGACTCAGCCCACAGTTAGGTTCTGCTTGGCTTACCTGATGTTGCATTCATTGGTTATTTAGTTTTGTGTTTTTATTTTCTGTTTTACATAGTACTTCTTAATTACTTGCCAACATTTAGAGTTCAGGTATTTCAGATGGAAATTTGGGTTTCTAACTTCTTTTGAGTAAGTTCTAATAACATGAAGCCTGCATTTTCACACGGCAGGCAACTGGCTGATGGAGTTGAGTGGTGGCAGTGGTCCCCAACATACCAGGCATAAGCCTCTGGTTTAACAGTGGATCCTTCTCATTCATCTTACCTGCTTAGCCCCTGTAGACATTTGGTAGCCCCTTCTTTAACCAGAATGCTTTGAGTAAAATTTAGCCCCCCCTTTTTAGAGATTGAAGTTATAGTTCAGGGAAATTTTAATAGCTCTTTTGTTAAGTGACCTAGTACTGTTGATGTTGGCCAAATGTAGCAACAATTTGAAAAGCAAAAGTCTTGAATATATTATGTAAAAACAAATATATTTCATATGCCCATAACTTTTTATGTCTTAATCCCTTCATCACCAGGCCCAGGACTGTGGTCAGTTCATATAATGACCTTATATAATACGAAATGCTCGATGATATACTACAAATGAGTTTAAATAATTCTTGTCAACTAATGAATCATCGAGCCTTACATCGGAAACCGGGGATGTACTGTATGGTGACTAACATAATAAAAAATCATTTAAAAAAATAAATAAATAAATAAATAAAATACTAAATAAATAAATAGATAAATAAATAAATAAATAAATAAATAAATAAATAATTCTTGTCACCTAACTGAAAGACATATATAATCATAGAACTGGAGTGCTGGAAAGATGGGGGAGGGGGACAGGATGAGACAAAATCATACTATAAAATTACCCAGTATAGTATCCACCATAGTTAGTGTACCCAAAGCATCTTAAGACTCAGTCTTAGAACAAGATAAAACCCCAAAATTTCAGTGTCAAGATCCTGAAACCTAGAAAGTTAAGTCGTAAACTATACTATTTGAGGTTCTATAAAGGTGGCAAGTGATTATTCAACTAAAATAATCTATTTTATGAAATCTCACATCATTGTTATAGTGACTGTTTTCTCTTCCTCTCTGGGTAGGGAAACCACAGGAGTCTGGTTTGAAGTGGGAAGCAGGAGGGAAGACAATGTCCAAGTCTGCCTCCTGACCCCAAGCACATTGGCATTTTTCCTATAAGAGTGGCACAGTTTGGTGCCCCAGCTGTGTTTTCTGTGATATTGTGTACATTCTTCTGCGTACTGGGGGCAGGGGGTATTGCATGAGTAAAGGATGGTAAATTCTTACTCTGTAAGAATGAATTTCTGCCTACTGCTTTTATGATCAGTGAGCAAACGATTTTGTGACTTTAGTAGCTAATTTCAACGCAAGCCATTAAATCATTTTAGCAGCAGAGGACTTGAGGTCAGCTTGTGGAAAATGGACATCATCTTTATTAAGCCCTTAAAGGAACCAAAAAAAGAATCAAATGTGCCCTGATTCAGGAATTCATATCCTGACTTTACAGTGTGGATACCACAGAGCTTACCAGTGTATCCTCCTGACACATTTTTCCCCTGAGGCAAAAGATGGCTTGTGCTAATGTCATTGTATTCTAAAACAGTCTGTGGATCTGATTTCTTAAATCATCCCTCCATTGAACTTGAGAAGAGGAGCCTTCTCTCAAGAGACAAATCGAACATGTTTTACATAGTTAATACATCTAACCTTCCCTTATACTTTCTTCTAAGGCCTGATTTCCTTTGTCTGTTTGGGAAGTGGTATGTGCCTATAATAAGCACCTTTACTAATTTATTTGTAAGACTCGTTGTTTTTCTGATTTAGCATGTGGCAGAAAAGAAACCAGTGCAAACGTTCTGTTGTTATAAGCCTAAGCAAATAATAGGTGGGTGGTGGAATTACATTTTCAGTGTGGCATTGGATACATGTTAAAAACGCTGTAGTTCTCTGAAGCCTTGTCTGGGTCCCCTTTGTTCTTGACTTTTGGGAACTATGATGACTCCATTTCAGTGTTTTTGTTAATGACCACTAACTAGAGGCCTTTTTCTCTTCTATTATGATCACCTTAAAAAAAAAAAAAAAGAGATAATAGTAGCTCACAATGAGTGTCTGAAGTTGGCATTCTAGCCCTGTGTGGTTCTTAACCTTATTGTGTATCAGAATCACCAGGAAAATAAAATGCGTAGATTGAGTTGGTCTCAGGTGAGGCCTAAGCCTTTTCTTTCAAGTTTACCAGGTCATTCTAATGCGCAGCCTTAGCTAAGAATGAGTGACAAGGCTATGAGTTTTGAGGCTATTTCCCCAGAGTTCCTAAAAGTGCCTCAGGGGCAAACTTAAGAGGAAGCAAGTAAGTAGACAAACAGAAGGGGCTTTAGGCCTCCACTCTGCTTGGCCACCCCACCCCTCTTCTGCTTGAGCAGTTCCACTTTGTCTATTTTATACATGGGCTTTCTGTGTAGATTTCATTTGTTTAAAAAAAGGCAAGGGGAAGTGGGTGGTCGATCCACTGCTTTGAAGGGAAAAAAAAGTTTTTTAATTATGGCTGTAGACGAAGATCTTGAGCAATACTGTTAAAACAGATGTTTTAGATCTGGTTTTTGAGGATGCTGAGCAGAGAGTCCTTCCACAAGAATCTGAATATCATGTACCCTCTGAGGAATGTAGAAAAAGAAAAGGAAATCCTTTAGTATTAGATAGTACCTAGTGACCTAGCTCTTTTACTACTCAAACGAGAAATCCCTGGTCAGTAAAGAAAGTTAAACCAAAAAAAAAAAGAAAGTTACACTGCCCAAGTCAAAGTCTAAAGCAGGGCTTGCAAGCTAGCCTTCACAGGACCTAACTGATCACCAGGTCTTTATTTTGGCCCACAGGATTCTACGTCCCGCCACTTTAGACTGGCACTGTCCTCGAGTTTACCCCCGTCCCCAGCACTCCATTTATAGTTTATAGTTGACCAATTCACTCATTTGCTTATCCTACAGGCTTGGCTACTGAAAGCATTTGTGTTTGTAGACCCTAGAAAGCAATTTATTAGCAATTTGCTGTTTGTTTTTAATGATCAAATGAAATATCCCTGCAAACTGCCCATACTCGGCTGAAACAAAATGCCGTAAGCTCTTGTCTGCTTTTCCAGAAAGACGTTTAAGTTATAGATATTTACCGGCCACTGAAGAATTTTCTTTCATCTCCTTAAAAAAAAAAAATGTGGCTTTCATCTAAGAGGATAGCTTGTTTGGTATTAGAACTTCATACAAAGTCTATGGGACATACACATTTTAAGTACTTTATTATTTCCAGAAAGTCAGATGTTGTATACCTGTCTCTTGGTAGGCTAGATTTCATTCTTTTTTTTTAAATCTAGGTCAGATCAAATCTAATTAAAATTGTTCTTTTGCTTTATCTTTTATTATTTGAACACTCACTGCCTTCTGTGGTCTCACTAATGGACTAATTTCCTGAGATGATAAATCGGCATGCTTTCATTTTCAGATTTCAGCCTCTCTGCCATCATTTTTCCAGTTTTTTTGACACATTTGTTTTATGCTGTATCACAAAATGGATTTCTCCTACTCTGAAATCATTTGTCCCCTTAAATTAATAAACTATGCATCCAAGGATATTTATCCTAACGGCACCAAATTTCATATTTTTAAAAAAGCAGCCATGCCTTTAAAAAAAAAAAAAGGTTGGCAAGTCAGCTGTTTTTTTTTAAAGTAAAACTACCACCCATTTCCCAAAGCAAATTAGTAGAAAAAGTAAATTTTTAAAAATTCCTATAGTAGTTCTATACTACAAAATTGCTATTATTGCCAATTTTTGGCTATTATACTCTTTCTTATTATAACTTACAACTTGGACCAGAAAGTATAGAAAGAGCATAATTTTAAAACATACAGCATAACTTTTTTTTCTTTTTGTAGCATTAATCTTATCACTGGTCATTTAGAGGAACCAATGCCAAACCCCATAGATGAAATGACAGAAGAACAAAAAGAATATGAAGCCATGAAACTTGTCAACATGCTTGATAAACTTTCCAGGTATTGTATTCCCGTCCATTTTCTGCTTGGTTTCTAAAAATGTTCTATTTCTTTGTCTCTCTTACTGAGAGTTCTCATGGAACAGCAACTCTGGAAATCCATGTTAATTGGAACAGGGTGGCCCGGGCAGCAGTAGTTCAGACCTCTCTTGGCTACCATGGTTTTTCTACATGTGCCGCTTCTGGATGTGCATTCTTGAACATGTCAACTCTCAAAGCTAGGACAGTAACTACTAGATCACTGTGATATTTAACCAACTAACCTCCCTGTCTTCAAAAAGATGCTATGAGTTAGGTTCAGTGATTTTGCTGCTGCTTGTATTTTTTTGTTTTAGTCTGTTTTGGTTTTTGTTCCAAATCATTATGCTTTTTTTCCCCCTCATTTTTGATGTGCAAGTTGGCAATTCTGTCTTTTTGGGTTGCTGCTGAAACCAAGAATTCTAAAATGTCATGCACCCAACAGGAAAAAGTGAAAAGGAATAGCTCAAATTAAGGATTTTCTGAAAGCAAGTGCTTGTATTAATTAGGGGTTCTAAAGACAATCTCCCCTTCCCTTCTTGCTTCACACTGCCTTCCCTTCCCAAAATAGCTAGTTTTGAAAATACTTAAGTCAAATACATACTAATCAGCAACTAGTCATCTTGGAGGAGTTACTAGAAAATATTAATTCCTTTCACACTTGCCTGAATCGCTCTATTTTCTAGTCATACATTGAGTCACTGTCTCCTTTAAGCCATCTTGAGTGAGTGCTTCTGTGTGTTGGTGGCAGCTGCCACTTAAAGGTGTATTTCTTCTGATGTCTCCATTTTCACAGCAACTATGTAAAGGCTAGTATCCCGCAGTCAGAAGTAGCAACTGGAATCCAGGGAAAGCCAGAAAGCCAACCATTAGAGGGAAAGCTGTAACAAAGAAACAAGAAACAAGTAGAGGTTAAGGCACAGCAGGAGGCTGACTGATTCGGGGAGTGTGACAAGGATGGGGAGACACTGCAGAGTCTGAGCTTTTTTTCAAATGATGCTGGTAATGTGGTAGTAGTTATATAGAAGTAAACAGCTTCATCATCTAGTCACATCTACAGAGCTAGTATGACTAGAATTCAGTAACTTCCAGCTAGTCCTTTTAAATTTCCATCCTTTCCCAAAGAGGTTAGAATCTATAACTAACTGTGCTCACAATCTTCAAACGACCTTTGTTTGCAAATGACATTCTCCATACCTGTATATGTTCCTTTACTGAAGAAATTAGAGCCAAAGAGAAGGGTTGTAGGCAAACCTACAGGAGGCAGGATAACAAGCTCTAAGCTCTGAATGAATATATAAACGTAACATTTGTGCTTGGCTACTTCTGAAAGGATCTGATGTAGCTAATGAGATAGTGATAGAAGGGTAAAAGTTAGGATGAGGACCAACAGAGGCCGTCTAGTAGAAGCCGGAGAGGGAAGTGTTAATAAGGACCTATGTGGAGCATATCAGTGTGTTAGGACAATAAACAGGTTTCATAAATTTCACTCCAATAATATGAGTTCTTAGAACACAGATGCTATTCAACTGCCTGTGTACCCTGAATGAGTAAACTCCAAGCTAGGAAAGTGGGAGATGGGGGAAAGACTGCCTAAAAGAATACAGTATAATCCAGGTACTTGACTTCCTGAAAGAGATAAGATCATTTCGTAAGGCATTCCTACACAAGGGACAGAAAGTGGTGCTAGGTCCTTCTCCTTTTAATCCCAGGGGAATCCACATATTCTAGAAGCTGCCAACAAATAAATATACAAATACCAAGTTTGAAATATCCAAGCTTCCACTTGATTTAAGCTATGCCTCAAAGAAGATTGTGTATTCACCCAGAAACACCCAGCAGATGCCCAACGCAGTTTGCAGGTGACGCTGACTTTTGCATGTATAAAACAGAGCAAATATGTCTTGTGTTGGCTTTGATGGTACCGATTTTGCCATTAAAATTGAAGCTAAAGGCAACTTTAAAAATAGTCCTAAATCACAGATTTTTTGCATGACGTGTGGTGGGGTTTTTTTTTTACATTGTCTGCCCTTGTGTGTATGCTTTCTAACATTTGCTCTCACTAATCATCAATGACAAAATTGTATGGAGATCAGCAGTGGGCATTCCAAAGCAGGAATGCAAAGAATGAAGCCATTCTTTTTGCGTCTTACATGTTTGTCTTAAGTTTCTTCTCTCTTTTCACTGTTGATTTTTGGTTTTTGGTTTTTTGAGGTAGAAGAGGTGAGCCAAAGTAGACTCAGTTCAGTACAGTTCAGGGGACTTTTATTAAGCAGCTACTCTGTGCAAGGCACTGTGCTAGGAAGATGAGGGAGATGCAGAGAAGGTGCCAGTCTCGGCCTTTCAAAGACTCACATTCTAGTGAAGGAAATGGCTATAATCTGTTCTAAAATACAAGGTAGATGGAAATAATGACAAAATAAGGTCTATGTTGAACTGTAAACACCCAGGAAAAGGAGCAGTTCATTCTGTCTGGATGAATCCGGGATGATTTCACAAGGAAGATAGCGTTTGTACTGATTATTGAAGTTTAAAAGGTATTTAATAGATCAGTGGAGAAATGACCATCCACTCCAGGTAGAGGGAAGTCTACTCTTGTCAATAAGATAAACCTTTGGTATTCACATACTGCATCTTTCTTCCAAAAAGCTTAGGTTGTTTTATTGTTATTTGATTAATATAATCTGTTATCAGATTTATAATTGGGGGAAGCAAGACCCAAAGAATTGCCCCAAATATTTCCAAGCTAATGATGTGATAATCCATTTCCTTTTAACAGTTTACAAAACACTTCCATGTACATTCTCTTTCTAGCTTCATAACAGAGTGAGACTAGGAACTTCATTTTCCAGAACTCAAGACCTTTGCTCTGTCCACTGTGCTACTGTGTCTGTCTGTTAGAGTCAGTGTTTGCCAGAACACTTCCTAATCATCCTCTTCGGCGTTGTGCTACTGGGTAGTTCCCTCAGCTGTCACTCTGAGGATGTTCTGCATCCCACCGAGTCTTCATTGTGCTAAGAGTGTACTGTAGCTTTGTCTGATTAACTTTTCTTCTCAAAAATGAAATCATTTTCTCCTGGGCCTGAATTGAAAGGCATGTGAGTAAAGGCTAGGTTGGAGGTGACGTGGCCAATGAATGGACACTAGACACTTCCTTTTTTCCATCCATAGGAGAGCAGATGTGAAGGACCTGCACCAGGATGGTGGTTAGCAACAGTGGCCCGTGCCAAAGCACTTACCAAAGTGATGACTAAGGTTGGTCATGCCAAGTACTGTTACTGAGCCTGGTGTAGGGTATAGATGTCATCCACTACCAAAACTATAAAACCACCAGTGCAAAAATTAAAGTTACATTTCCACTTTGCCTCCATGCTGGACATAGCGACTGCTGCAAGGAGCTCCCTACCTTGGCAGCTTTATTGTAGCTGTATTTCCAAGGACACCAGAGAGATTCATGCTCAAACATTTTCTTCCCATTGAATACCAACTGACTTAGTAGTATTCCTAGTGAGTGTGTGTGTGGGTGTGGGTGTGTGTGGGTGTGTGTGTGTAAGGATTGTATTTGTGACAGATGTAGGTAAGGGGACTGGCAGTGGATCTGGAGGTCTTAAGAGTTTGAAAATCATCTGAACCCTATAAATCCCATCATGTCTAGCTAGTACAGTGCCTTGTGCCCTGTGGTTCCCCCGGTGTGTGATGATGAAATAATGAACACAGCTGATCCCCAAATCTGTAGGCGAGTGTTTTGCTCTATAAAATAGCCTACATGGTTTAAGAATTTATACCTTTGTCAGTTCCATTTCTTGGCCAGATATGATAAAATTCAGGGCTGGAAAGGAATTCCATAAAGGTACGTTGGCCCATGACTGACTCATTTAAATATTGGGATACATAATTTCTTTGACGTGATCATTGTAATATATATATCATAAGCCTTAAGGCCTGAGGCATGAAATTAAAAATGTTAAATAAAGCTTTCTATGTGAGAACAGAGGTGAAAAAGGGGATGAAATTTGCCTCCCTCTCCACCTCCTCTTTCTTTCTTTGAATTGGAAAAAAAATAAGCCCCCGCAACTGAAGTGGGAGATTAAAATGGGGACTGTGTGGTTCAGCAAGCCCAGTGCGGCTAATACAATTGCGTTCACCTTAGCTACAGCACATAGCTCGTGTATAATAACACAGCCTCGTCCAGAAGAACGGAGGGAGGATTGATTGGCTTAAGCCTAAACTAACCAAAGGAAATAATATTTCAAGTTTCAGTTTTGTTTTGACTTTTCTAATCCCCTTTAGTTCCTTAATTGGAACCAGGCACTGATTAATCTTCTACTGCCTTGCCCTCCCCCACCCCTCAACCCCCCCCTCCCCAGCCCGGTCACATTTAACAAGGTACAATCCCATTTTGCTTATATATTCTATCAGAATCTAAAATCTACATTTAAATAATTGTTTTCCCGTTTCTTCCTTATCTGTTATCTACACACACACACACACATACACATATGTATATATATTTGCCAGCCATTGTGCAGTATTTGGAACATGGCTTTCTTAATAAATTCAGGTTCCAAATATGGGAATAGTTCCCTTTAATCCAGAGATTATTTTTAGACTTACTAAAGCTGGAATGGGCTGACTGAAAAGTAATATGTAATTTTTTTCCCTACGAATAAGTTAACTCTGCTTACAAAAATTTCAGCAACTATGATTACACCCACCTTTATAAGTTAGTCAAGCACATGTTTTTCAGGTCTGTTTCAGAAACATCCAATTTTTAAAGCATTGTGAGATCTAGTATAGGGATAAAAGTGTATCAGAAAATCTTTTAGGTCTGTGCTATCCAATACGGTAACCACAAGCCATATAGGACTACTGAGCACTTGAAATGTGGTTGGTCTGAATTGGGATGTCCTTTAAGGGTTAAATACTTGGGCTTTCAAAAACTCAGTGTAAAAAGAGAAACGTAAAGCATCTCAGTTGTTTAATACAGATTTTATGTTGAAATGATATTTTTAATATACTGGGTTAGCAAAATATATGAAAATCAGTTTCACCTGTCCTTTTCACCGCGGTACTAGAACGGTTGAGATTCCACATACGGCTTGCGTTTGTGGCCGACACTGTATTTATGTAGCAGCACTATCCTACATCATTAAAATACACCGTAAGGTTGCCTGCAAGTTCAGTTAAGGGAGCTTGGATCCAGTTAGATTAATATACCCTTAAAGTGGCAAGGGAGGATTAATCTGAGAAATCTGATATTGTGTATCTTTAGGTTATGGAGGCCCCTTCCACTGGCTAGACACCTCTAAGCAGGATGTCATGTGACCTTTGTATTGCCTGTTGGTAGTCATTGTCCTTTAACCTCAGTGGTAGGAATGACTACTTTGAGCTCTTAGTTTAAGCACTAGCTGAAATGGCTTCTATCTATTAGAGAAATGTCAAGTAAGAATAATGTCCCCTGGCTGTTTGTGCTCTTAGTTACCCTCCTTCAAGTCTTTCTAATTGGGGAAAGCATGTAAGAACTTCTATTTCTACTGCTTTATTCAATAGTGTCAGTTGGCATGCTGACCTCTTATTAATATTTATTTTGCTTAGTTGGACAACAGGATAGAAAAATTCTGTAGAGAAATTACCAAGAAATAAGAATACCTTTAGTTAAGGATAAAACTAAATTTGATTCTTTAGCACTGTCCCTAACCTCTTTCTACATATTTTTTTAACCATGCTGTTTAATGTGAGGTAGGTAACAAATTTTTAGAAGCTTTGCATGTGATCTTCTAACAGAAATGAGGATAAAAGACTAATATTTATATAGTGCTTTCGAGTTTAAGAAGTGCTTCCATATATATGATCTCTAATGATCGGTGAAGCAGCCCCCTGAGTTAGATAGGCAAGGAGGGTTTCACTGAAGAATAAATGGGACTGATCATTAAGTGACTGACCAAAGATCAGGCATCTGGTTAATGACATAGTAGGGACTCAGTTCTCAGTCTTAACACTCCAGATCTCAACGTTATTTTGAAAGATAACCAACAGCGCTCAAAAACATGTCAGTCTGATTTTAAATAAGATGTTCTAAAATTGAAGTAAATGCAAAGACAGATAGTAAGCATATTTACCTGAGAAGAGAATTAGGATTTGGAGGAAATGTATTCCTCCTTTTTCATTCCATAGTTGAGGTCTTCTCAAAGATCAGGTGAGGGGCTAAAATAAATAATTTATATCAAACACATACCTTTATATGAAGGAAACCAATAAAATTGTTATGACTCTATGTTAATATAAGTCATTTTAATTATTTTAAAAAGAGAACGATTACAGGTATTCTAACAAATTCTTATATTTAATGCAATCACGTTAAGAAAATCTAACTTTAAAAAGGCTTCCCGGTGGGACTATTTAGGCAACTTCCAATTACTTTTATAAAGTAGAAAGTAGTCCAAAGTAGTGGACAATATGCCATATCCATTTGTCATGGAAATGATATTTTTATGCTACATATATACCTTCCTAATTGTACCCAGTCCCAAAGCACAATGGTGAGCTCTAAGGGAAGATCTCAGAACTGTTTTTGAAAGAGGCAGCCTAAAGACCTCAAATTTGCTATGGAAAAGCCCCTCCAAACGTACTGGGTTAATGGCTCAGTGAAAGATCAGTGTACCCAGTCAACCACTAGGAAGCCGTTAGATGGGAAATCATGAAAGATGAAGGATCAGGGTCCAAGCCCAAAGGACATTCTTGCCCAGCATGTAACTGAACATGTTAAGCAATGGCCAAAGTTATAATATTTTTCTATGAGAAAAAGGGGTTATAGACACTTGTAAGCACATCAACAAGTTATTAGGCAGTCCACTGTACTTCGGTGAATTATGGACTGTTCCGGTGATGCTGAGATCTTGAAATAAGATGCTCTGTCGGACTTGGAATTAGAGCAAAGACTACAGAGCTGCTTTTTCCAGGCTAGCACAGGCTCCATTCTAGCAGGCATTTTTGGAAAAGCTCTGTGTTCATTAAAAATGTTTTATTTATTTACCAGTTTCTCATCCTATCTTTCGAATGTGAAAAGGAATTAAATATGAAATGGCTAATTTAAAATGTCAGGGTTCTTTTTTTCCAAGCCAACCTTACATTAAGAGCAGGAATCCCTGTGCCACAGAAATGGTTCCCAATTATCCCGTCTTGGGTTTTGTTATACATTGTACAGAAGTCAACAAAACAAGTATGTAACAGAACCTGCCTAAATAGCAGCCGCCCTCATTAGAAACAGAGAATTAATCAGGGGGCGATTGAAGGAAGCAATGCCTCGCAGGTTTCCCCCTTTCTTCTTTTCTAATCATAGAACAAAATATATTACATAAAAGGATCGGAACTATTATGCAGTACTCAATTAGAGGGAGGTGAATAGGTCTCTAACATGCTGTTTTATCAAAAGAGCAGACTGGTGTTTGCATGACTGTTGTTTCATTACAGACCCTGTCATTAATTCCATGTGTCAATACTGCCCTGTAGTACACAGAGCAGACAAGAAAGAAGAGCCCTTGAAAACAAGGGAATGATTTTTGAGTCGTTATCAAGCTAAGTGGCAAGCGGGAAGCTGAAACTCGTATAGGTAAATTCGAAGGGACTCTTGGGAGATCTGCAAGTGGGAAACAAGAATGCATTTTACCAACTGCTTAATTATGTCCTGTTTTTCAACAAGTGCACTTGAATTGAATGCTTTGTTTGTACTGCACAAACACATGTGCTGTGGGCAAGAGTATTCTCTTGCTTCCAGGTCAAGTAAGGTGTTTTATACACATATACATCTGGCCTATTCTATAATGTGCGATTGGGTATGTTAGTATCTGAGCCCCAATATTGCACTGTCATTTCTGGGGGAAAGATTGATAGAGGAACCAGAAGCCCTGAGAAATGGAACCTTCTCTAAGGTTCTGAGAAATTATAAGTCCAGGCATCCCAGAGGACCATCCTTACAGAGAAATGGTGGCTCAGGAAAATGTTAAAATATATCTGGGGGAAGAAAAAAAAATTTTTTTTAATATGGTATAAATCCCATAATCTCCCACCCCCCTAAATCTTTAAGAAAGTATTTTTTGGTTTCCTTTAGCAGTCCCAAGGGTTAGGCTGGGGCAAAATAGGGTTTCCTTTCTTGGACGTGCTTTATCTATGTCCTCGTGCCTGGCCAAGCCCTTATAGATTATGGTTCCTTATCGTTTAGTAAGATCAAATTTCTAAATGATGTTTCGTTCCAGTTGAACATTCTTGGAGGCTTATCTCTTCCCTGGCCAGATGCCTGATCAGATGAGAAGCCCGCCATGATACTGTCACAGTGCCTAGAATGGGCTCTTTATCCAGTAGACATCACTGTACTTTTTGATGATAACGAGGGCAGTCTTAACTTGTGTTAAGGCCTGTGTATAGCATTGAAGGTAAGTATGAAGGAGTTGTTGCTATGTGAATATCTTAATCCTGATGCACATTTCAATATACAGTATCTCCGTTTAACCCTGATGTACCTGTTACCTGACGTCTAGCCGTCCTTTTTAGACGTGACCTTCATAGTTAGGGCCAGTAACTCTTCCTGAAGTGGCCTGTTTATTGAGGGCCATGATCGAATTTAAATCCTTCCTTGTAACACTTGCCATGGCTTTGATTTACCTTTGTAATCATTCTAATCATCTGCCAGTAGTTTTGCAGAAAGGATTTCTGGTCTTGGTGTCGGTCAGTTACAGATAGGATGCTGTGTTTGACTCTTAGGCTTAGAGTATATATCTTGATTAGAAACAAAGGCTTAGCAGTATTGAGTTTTAGTCTCTCAAAAACCTAGCAGCTTTTTAAATAGAACAAAATTATTTAATAGCCTAATATTTAGACTCTTAGAATAGAATCTTGGGGATCATCTTGTCCAACCCCTTCATTTTATAGATGGGTAGACTCAAGCCCAGAGAAGGAAATGACTTGCCCAAGGACACCGAGCAAGTTAGAGGACGAGCTGAGACTAGAATCTAGACCTCCCGATGCCCCGTACATAAGAAGCTGAGTCTATACCAGTTAGTGGTTGAAAATTCCAGGCTGTGTGGTACAAAGGGGGCCTGACTTCTGCTGCACTGTCAGAATGTCTAACGACATTGACTCATCAGGGAAATAATAATTAAAATAAGGATTCTTGACAAGTGGTTTTCTACCAGTCTCCATTTATGCTACAACCCATGTATTATAGCCTCTTAATAAGCATTTACTGAGCACTTACTGTGTGCCCCCAGCCTATACTAGATACTGCAGATCACGGCCAGGTAAGACATGGACTCTGCCCTCAAGTTGCTCATGGTCTAGCAGAGAACAAGAAATCCCTGGAAAGCATTATGCAGAATTTCCTGTAGAATGCTAATATATTTTCTAACTTTGTAGACCTTGATGAAGAAAATGAATCTTCTACCCAAAGATCTAGCTTTTCTCTTGATCATGATTTAGTTATTAGGAGTCCCATAAAACAGTATACCTTCCCTTTCTGTGAAAGTACAAGATAACATCAACTGCAACTCAGTTTAGTCCATAAACACTTAATGGGGGACCTGCTGTTGGCAAGGCGGTGTGCTAGACACAAGGGGTATGAAAATACTTATAGCATAGAACATTTTCTTTTTAATGTCACGGCAATACTGTTTCATAGCTTTCGAACTTTGTAATGAGAATTATTTTTAATAATATTTTTAGATGTGGGTCCCTTGAAATAGAAGACAAAAATACCTCTGTAACTATAAACCAGACTTGTCAGCCTAGGATTTCAAAGTCTCCATTCAGATCCTCTTTTGTACCCCAAATCTGTTTTGAGCTTTCTTTTTCCTTTACCTCAGCCAAACCAGCCTGCTTGCCAATCTCTGCACACAACTAACTCTTGCTTCTGTGCCTTTGCTTGACTAATTCTTCTGCTCCTAGGATGCCTTTCTCCCCATGAATCCATGTCCATCCCTGCCATTATAGTCTGGCCCTGAGTCTGTCTCCTGCAAGGAGCCTGTGACCAGCATCCCCACCTCCTCCTGTGTCCCTCCCCCATGTGCCTGACCCAGGTGACGGTGGAGCAGCATTTCTGTGGTATTCATTATGCTTCCCATTCTCCGTCCACATCTTGCTGATTTAGATAGAACATCTTATTACATGAAGCAGTCTAGTATAACCAGGTCATTCATCAGACCGTTTAGGACTGAGTCTCTATATCAAAGATTTCATTTGGGTATTTGTGGGCTGTTAGTTGCATGATAGAGAGGAAGGTTAGAAACACTGAGATGGGAATGTGACAAGCAAGCTTGGAGTCCAGCAGAAAAACAGTCACATAGCTGAGAGGTCCTCTCTCCTTCCACTGCCAAACAGGACAAGAAATTTCCTTTAAACATGTTTTAATTACAATAAGAGTATATTGAGGAACTGTCAAGCTAGGGAAAGCAGGGCTCTGCCTGTTAATCATCTCAAGCTTGTTGATCTGCTGTTCTGTAATTCTTTTAATATTGTTTAATGTGTGTGTGTTTTATCTTCTGAACTGACTAAAAGCTTCTTGAGGACAGGGACCATGTCTTTTATTTGCTTCTGCATATTCATCCCCCACTGACTCCCAGAGTGCCCTGCCCAGCTTGGGGAAGCCTCCCATAAGCACAGAAAGACAGGGAATGCAGCTTGCGGTTCCACCTGCATGCCAGCCATTACACTACAGTTCACATGTACAGTGACCTTTTGCCTTCATTAGAACTCAGTGAGGTGGGTATTTCTATCCCAACTCTACAGAGAGTTCCAGGTCTTACCGTTAGTGACTGGTGGACCCAGGATTAGAACCTACATCTGTCCGACTCTAAAACCTATACGTGCCTTTCACTGTACCACAATAACAACTAATACTTAGGACTCGTTTGCAGTTCATAGAACTCTTTGAACTACTTCGTTGTTATTGCTACCACCACTGGTTCTGCTACGGTTACTCCTCACATCATCACTAGGAAGTAGGTAGAACCAGTGTTAGCATTATCCCCATTTCACAGACGGGGAAACTGAGACTCAGACTTGCCCAAGATCACACAACTGGTAAGTGAAGAGCCAAGGCTCCAAACGGACTTCCTAACTCCAGATATTTTTGTTTTTGTACACTGTATCACATTGCTATCTTAATTCATTTGCACAAATGCATGACTGTGTGGCCAGTTATCACTGACCCCTCTCCTACAGAGTGTCCGTAAGTCCAGGCATCCTGTGGAGCCCTCAGAGGGGATACAAAGGACCCAAAAAATAAATGCTCGAGAATAGTTCACAGGTGAAAATTAAAATATGGGCCCCTTTCCCATAGACAAGTTCCTATAATTTGGCCAT